>NC_092569.1:31919667-32227167 GCF_037975245.1 Apostichopus japonicus | reverse complement strand
GAATGGTAACTTATATTACGTAATAGGGTAGGTGAATAAGTGGGTTACATAACAATAGGCTACCTGATTTTACAGCACGTTGTGATATACTTCTCAGAAGGTTTCCCTCTTTAGCTATAGTCCCCCTTAGCATAGAAAGAGATTTCTCTCAACAAGTTAACTTTGAGTCAGTGATTGATACTTCTAGTGAAAGTTCCGTGAGTCGCACGGCACTGGATTGTCGTCTTTAATGAAAGATCACTGAGAAAGGAGATAAATGTGTTTACCTATCCACGATTATTACTAATTTTTTTATAAACGTGTTATATCATTAATTTATTCAAGGCCGTAGCAATTGGGACTACGGGAACAAGTACCTGTTTGTTGCAATAGTTAGCATTTTATAAAGCACATTAATGTAGTTCAAATAATGGTAATTATAGTATTATTTTGCTTCTACGATCTCTTATCGACAGAAAACTTCTCAAAGGCGAGTGACACTACTCCCCGTAGGCCCCACCCATTAAGCCCCTCCCTGTACGGACGTCAGCACAATTTTGTGTCCCCTAAATTTGAATTGTCTTTCGTAGTAGAGGGTACAGGCTGTATTTGTTATGCAAAGTCATACCGCTACAAGCGTCAATTCAACATCCATCGTAATTATTCCGTAATCCGGTCTGAAATAGTGCAGTAATTAATTTTCTCGAAATTTTCTTTGTCGATGCCTCTCATGCACAAAAAATAAAATGATACTCTTTTCAATTATATAGGTGCAATCCAAAAGCAGTGTTAAATCGTCTAGCTGTACCTTTGTACATTTTATAGATAAATTGGTAAACCAATTGAACTTGTGGGATACCATGGTAATAAGAAGCGGAATGCTTGATAATGTCGAATTTTTGTCATATAAATGTCATACTCATGTGTAGCACATCCAGTAGAAATTTTAAAGTCAAACAAATGAATGAAGCGAATTTGTTAATATTCCTCGTTATTTCTGGGGTGACTATAGTTGGAAAAAATAAAACAGGATATCCCATGTGAGCGGCCTTTTTCAGGAGCGGAACAGAAACTATAACAGTGCTGTTTGGCTGTTTGATGTACACTATTCTCTGAAATATGAATTCTTCTAGACCTACCCTTTGAATACTGTAGCAGATGACACGTTTAAAATTAAAATTACAATGATTTTTTTGTTAGTGTAACAGACCTGTCAGAAGTAAAGAAGAAATGCGAGATTTGATAAGATCATTGTCTATTATACAAATTTAACAAAGGTTGTTAGTTAAAATTAAATGTTTCTCGTCATTTTTTTTTATTACGTCAATATTTAACTATTTATATAAAGTTTTGGCTAAAATAGAGGGCAGTAGAGCTGACGAAAGGAAGCAGAAGAGGAAGCAGGGAAAGCTCAAGAGGCTTTAAAACAGTCTTTTTTCTTACCTCATAATGAAAAGTTATCCCATATTTGGAATATTGTTGCAGAATGTTACAATAAATATCTTGTTATCACTCTATGGGCATTTACTTCACACGGTTACAAACAAAAACAAGGTCATAACGTTCGTTACAGAATATATGTTAGGATTAATCAACGTTTTTCCACATGTTTTTTTTTTTAATTGATTGGTTTGACGTGACTGTATTGTGCAGTCCACACGTTGCATTAGTTAAGTATTTCAAGCATTGTAGTAGATTATTTGTGGTGTCCTAATTCGGTTTCTTTCCACTGTTTGATAAAGGTACTCGAAGACGTACGGTTATAGGATTTTATAATTGGCCGGTATTGGATGACTTATTTAGGGATGTTGTAATATATATATATATTAATATAAATGATACCATATGTTTTGAGAGTAGTTCGACGGCAACCCTGATAATGAATTCATATAAATATATAAGTATATGAAATGTGTCTGTGTGTGTCCTAGAAACCAAGAATCGTTAAGTATGCACTTTCATGCAGTTATTCATTTCCAACCAATTAATAATACTTGCTTGGAGGGGGGGGGGGGGGGTTGGTAGCGGGAGGATTGACTACGAAGGAGGCAACACATTAAGAAAAAACAGACAAGTTTATTGTAATGTTTTATTTTTATTTTTTGATGAGACTCATGCAATATTCAATTTTCAAATTATCAAACAACAGTAAGCTGGTTAATATTTATAATTTGACATCAGTTTCAATTAATATCTTCTCATTCCCTTAGAAAATTGATTATTTGTCGAATCGTCCCGTTTGTTATTTTTGTTGCATGTTCTTCTTCTTTTTTGTCTGTGGCACGTCCAGCTGTCCGACGCTTGAAAATCTGTATGGATATTTTCTTACCTTTCTCAGTAAAAACTGCTCTTTTGGGCAATTTGTTATTTATAATGTGTTATGTCTACACCGGCCGTATTTTCATTTCTGTGTATTGCAGGTTGCATCCATAACTGTTCAAACTATAACTATACCAGAACATGTGCGTTCCTCGAGTAGAGCCGTCGTAGTCTCCGTTGAGATTTGAACTTGTACAAAAACGACAGTAATTGCCATCAGGGTAATAAAAGCAATAGTAATCAAGACGGCAGTAACTACCATAATAATAATAATAGTATTCGTACCACCAGGCTCCACGATGTCCCTTCGCACAGTCGTAACTACTCGATCCATCGTTATCCTGGTCTTTTGTACTGAATTGTTTATTGTTGCTATAATACAAAGCATTATAACCTGCAAGAAACGAGAAAGAGTACATAAACCGGTCATTTTATACTTTGAACGAATCCAACATCGGATGCAAAATAGAGGGCAGTGCCATTTTGTCCTACCAATATGAAAGAAAACGTCAGTTCCGCGATTTTTTTTTTGTGTTTTTGTGTTCAATATTTAGGATACATAAGGTGGTATTTTGTCTTTGCAAGGACGTTTTTATATATTTTTGTTGTTGTTCCGTTTGAAATACAGTGTCACAACAGAAGTCACATGCAGATGGGGAAACTACTTTAACCAAATACTGGATTTGGGTTACTAGAGTATCGATCTTTATTTATATTTATTTATCGGCACTTATTTACAATACAATTCATTCATTTATTTATTTGATTGTTATTTCTAAGTTCACAACTGAGAAGTTTCCTACTCTGTCAAAACTCTAGTTATAAATTTCTTGAGTGTGTCGGTGTTAAATCTTATAATTTGTTGAATAATATTAGGTTTAATTTAATTTGCATAACCACATTTTCATTTCTCCCCTTATTCAACCCATTGCTTATTTTTTTTTCTTGTACCACACATAGGCTAACTTAGGCTCTCTTCGAACTTGGACAAGGAGGGTGGGATAGGGGTGGGGAGGGGGCTGTGTGATGTCGCTTCATTTATCATTCAAGTTAGGAAAACAAGGGTATCATTGAAAGTCTAGTCCTGAGTAATCTAACATGTTATTATTACATACAGAGTAATATTTGCATTTTGCTGACAAAGCCATCTCCCCATAAAAAAAAATCAAATAGACGGCGTAATTCTTTCTGTCAATATTATGTTTGTAATATAATATCTGCCAGGCCAGTGTTCCCTGTGCTACTGTATACAAGACAAGAAGGATGTAATTGCCATTGATTGTTCAATTCTTTACCCTCTGTCTGTAGGTGATCTTTGTATCTTTCAACTTGAGCTCATACGTTGGGCTATACACGTAGATTGAAATTTACACTATACACAATCTCTGTTTTAATGTTCTATGAATGATAATCCCTAGACGACTTTAAATAACGCATGATTATATTAAAATAGCGCATCATCGTTGTCACATATTAGAATCATCGAATATACATACCACTTGAAGTCTCACTATACAGTAACGAGAAGGCACATGTGACATGCTTCCAGGTACTACTAATATATTATTAACCCCTTTGTAAGTTAGTAGTATTGCGACTTTTGTAGACAACAGCGCACGATAAGGCAACAGAAATTTGCGTTAAATTTCAGAATACTCGTTTAGGTTGGGGTGATAGTGATGTTGAGATTTAATTTCTCTGTGTCAGAAATACATATAGCCTGGCTACTATGAGAATATCTACTGTCATAGTTTTATAGATTGTTAGGTGCTTGTTACGTGCCAACATGACAAGGAGACCTGTGTTGCCAATGAAATGCGAAACTTATCGTCTGCTTCTTATGTGTGTACACATTGTATACAGTCCTGAAAACGTGCGTTCCAGCTGTAGTTCAAACGCTTGAAAGAAAAATAGCAATGTTTGGAATTGTAAATTGTTGTGAACATTGAAAAAAATACATCATTTAGCCAGGAATGCGGTAGCTATGAGATCACGACATTAGCCATTGTAAAACACACATTTGATGCGTATTATAAGAATTAAGTGCTACAGGGGAGAACGTCATATGATCCTCCATGGTTGTTTGTCTTCGCGCGTCTCCTTATTGACGTGATCGGTCCAGATATATATATATATATATATATATATATATATATATATATATATATATATATATATATATATATATATATATATATGCATTAATGATAAGATCATCAACTACTCACCTGTATTTCCACTGTGTGATCCAACTGATAGTCGATACTTGTCTAACTCGTTATTAATGCTAAAAGTCGAATAGACAGCGTAATACGATGATGAACCAGAGTCCCTTAGATCAATACGAAGCTGGTACGTTTTCTGGTTGGTGATAGAGTATATATATTTGTTACCTAGCCAGTGGTCATGATTCTTATTACCGAAACCGTTCTTGTAGTCTGACCAACCACGATAAAAGTCAGTGGAGGCACTGGATCGTCGCTGGAAAACCTATGAATTGGAAACAAAAAAGTAATCCAACTATATAATCTACTAATTCTTAAGAGCAAGCAATCCTAAGCCATAAAATACTTAAAAAAGATATGTATTCTGTGAAGGTGAGATAATTCGCAAGAGTATTTTGTTTCTTGATTTTTTTCCCCTAAAATGGTCAATTTCATATCAACGAGTACATCAAAGGGAAAGAAATGTATTATGTGAGAAAGGGAAGAATTTAAATCATTAAACGTTTCAGAAACTCACCGTCCATCCTCCTCCGTTACTTTCCATCTCACAGTAAACCTGCAAGCCGTTTGGCCAACCGTCAGGGTAAATGGTGTTAACACCATCACTGCGTGTACCGGATACATAAAGATCGTAGCAATCTTTTGGGAGCACCCTTGTGCACGTCACTCCGTCCCCTTCGTAAGGTGGATTGCAGTAACATTTACGGACACCACTCCTCTCAGTACAGGTTGCGTACCTACTACACTGGTAATTCTCATCTACAAGACGGCTGTTCCTACAAGTTGATTTACGTGTACATCTTGAATTGATGTAGAAGTGGCCCTCCTAATTTAAGATATTCGGCGAAAAAAAATAATAAATGAATTATGAATTTGCAGTTGTCACAGTGAAATGAACAGGATTTCAACTGTGGGTGGCCAATGATGAATCCCCTAGAATGATCTAGGTATGGGTAGGAACCTTTATGAAAGATATATGAGGTATTTGATGCCAACTCCGAAGGTGGAAGCAACGGGATCCGCCATTTCAAAAAAGTAGCTGCATTTATTGCATTCAACGGCTTATCGCAACTATATTTCAGGCCTACAAATAGTTCTAACCGCAAGAGTATTAAAAAAGTATCCATTCATTTTTTGCAAGGCTTATCAGAGCATGCACAACCGTAGGAGTAGTCTCGTGATTCCCGACTAAACGTTATACATCCCTAAACTGACAGTTTTTACTGTACTGGCGACAAAAAAAAAATTGGTCAATGACCCCTGCCCAACCATGATGCGCAGGCGACTCGGTTATCTGTAAATGTAATACGATTATCGACAAGAACGAGTAGAAAAGGTTTCCTCCTAATTATATGGAAAATGATTAAGAACAAAGCATCATAAAAAAATAACTTGAAAGAACCGTACTGACCCCTAATACACTTCCTTTTTCAGCAACAAAGCACCTGTGGCGGCACGTCACTCCGTCCCCTTCGTAGTTTGCATTGCAGTAACATTTACGGACACCGCTCCTTTCAGTACAGGTTGCGTGACTGCTACACTGGTAACTCTCATCTACAAGACGGTTGTTCCTACAAGTTGATTTTTGTGTACATCGCGAATTGATGTAAAATTGGCCCTCCTGATTTAAGGTATTTAGCGAAAAGTAAAACAACAACTAATAAATGAATTATGAATTTGAGGTTGTCACATTCACATGTACAGAATTCCAACGGTGGGTGTCCAATGCAAAATTCTTCTCGAATAATCTAAGTATGGGTATGAATCTTTATAAAAGTTTTATGAAGTATTCGATGCCAACTCCGAAGTTGGAAGCAAAAGGATCCGCCATTAAAAAAGTATCTGCATTTACTGCATTCAACGGCTTATCGCAACTATATTTCAGGCCTACAAGTAGTTCTAACCGCAAGAGTATTAAAAAAGTATCCATTAATTTTTTGCCAGGCTTATCAGAGCATGCACAACCGTAGGAGTAGTCTCGTGATTCCCGACTAAACGTTATACATCCCTAAACTGACAGTTTTTACTGGACTGGCGACAAAAAAAAAAATTGGTCAATGACCCCTGCCCAACCATGATGCGCAGGCGACTCGGTTATCTGTAAATATAATACGATTATCGACAAGAACGAGTAGAAAAGGTTTCCTCCTAATTATATGGAAAATGATTAAGAACAAAGCATCATAAAAAATAACTTGAAAGAACCGTACTGACCCCTAATACACTTCCTTTTTCAGCAACAAAGCACCTGTGGCGGCACGTCACTCCGTCCCCTTCGTAGTTTGCATTGCAGTAACATTTACGGACACCGCTCCTTTCAGTACAGGTTGCGTGACTGCTACACTGGTAACTCTCATCTACAAGACGGTTGTTCCTACAAGTTGATTTTTGTGTACATCGCGAATTGATGTAAAATTGGCCCTCCTGATTTAAGGTATTTAGCGAAAAGTAAAACAACAACTAATAAATGAATTATGAATTTGAGGTTGTCACATTCACATGTACAGAATTTCAACGGTGGGTGTCCAATGCAAAATTCCTCTCGAATAATCTAAGTATGGGTATGAATCTTTATACAAGTTTTATGAAGTATTTGATGCCAACTCCGAAGTTGGAAGCAAAGGGATCCGCCATTAAAAAAGTATCTGCATTTATTGCATTCAACGGCTTATCGCAACTATATTTCAGGCCTACAAATATTTCTAACCGCAAGAGTATTAAAAAAGTATCCATTCATTTTTTGCCAGGCTTATCAGAGTATGCACAACCGTATGAGTGGTCTCGTGATTCCCGACTAAACGTTATACATCACTTAACTGACAGTTTTTACTGGACTGGCGACAAAAAAAATGGTCAATGACCCCTGCCCAACCATGATGCGCAGGCGACTCGGTTATCAGTAAATATAATACGATTATCGACAGGAACGAGTAGAAAAGGTTTCCTCCTAATTATATGGAAAATGATTAAGAACAAAGCATCATAAAAAATAACTTGAAAGAACCGTACTGACCCCTAATACACTTCCTTTTTCAGCAACAAAGCACCTGTGGCGGCACGTCACTCCGTCCCCTTCGTAGTTTGCATTGCAGTAACATTTACGGACCCCGCTCCTTTCAGTACAGGTTGCGTGACTGCTACACTGGTAACTCTCTTCTACAAGACGGTTGTTCCTACAAGTTGATTTTTGTGTACATCGCGAATTGATGTAAAATTGGCCCTCCTGATTTAAGGTATTTAGCGAAAAGTAAAACAACAACTAATAAATGAATTATGAATTTGAGGTTGTCACATTCACATGTACAGAATTCCAACGGTGGGTGTCCAATGCAAAACTCCTCTCGAATAATCTAAGTATGGGTAAGAATCTTTATAAAAGTTTTATGAAGTTTTGATGCCAACTCCGAAGTTGGAAGCAAAGGGATCCGCCATTAAAAAAGTGTCTGCATTTATTGCATTCAACGGCTTATCGCAACTATATTTCAGGCCTACAAATAGTTCTAACCGCAAGAGTATTAAAAAAGTATCCATTCATTTTTTGCCAGGCTTATCAGAGTATGCACAACCGTAGGAGTAGTCTCGTGATTCCCGACTAAACGTTATACATCACTTAACTGACAGTTTTTACTGGACTGGCGACAAAACAAATTGGTCAATGACCCCTGCCTAACCATGATGCGCAGGCGACTCGGTTATCTGTAAATGTAATACGATTATCGACAGGAACGAGTAGAAAAGGTTTCCTCCTAATTATATGGACAATGATTAAGAACAAAGCATCATAAAAAATAACTTGAAAGAACCGTACTGACCCCTAATACACTTCCTTTTTCAGCAACAAAGCACCTGTGGCGGCACGTCACTCCGTCCCCTTCGTAGTTTGCATTGCAGTAACATTTACGGACACCGCTCCTTTCAGTACAGGTTGCGCGACTGCTACACTGGTAACTCTCATCTACAAGACGGCTGTTCCTACAAGTTGATTTTTGTGTACATCGCGAATTGATGTAAAATTGGCCCTCCTGATTTAAGGTATTTAGCGAAAAGTAAAACAACAACTAATAAATGAATTATGAATTTGAGGTTATCACATTCACATGAACAGAATTCCAACGGTGGGTGGCCAATGCAAATTTCCTCTCGGATAATCTAAGTATTGGTATGAATCTTTATAATAGTTTTATGATGTATTTGAAGCCAACTCCGAAGTTGGAAGCAAAAAGATCCGCCATTTCAAAAAAGTAGCTGCATTTATTGCATTCAACGGCTTATCGCAACTATATTTGAGGCCTACAAATAGTTCTAACCGCAAGAGTATTGAAAAAGTATCCATTCATTTTTTGCCAGGCTTATCAGAGCATGCACACCCGTAGGAGTGGTCTCGTGATTCCCGACTAAACCTTATACATCCCTAAACTGACAGTTTTTACTGGACTGGCGACAAAAAAAATTGGTCAATGGCACCTGCCCAACCATGATACGAAGGCGACTCGGTTATCTGTAAATGTAATACGATTATCGACAAGAACGAGTAGGAAAGGTTTCCTCCTAATTATATGGACAATGATTAAGAACAAAGCATAATAAAAGTAACTTGAAAGAACCGTACTGACCCCTAATACACTTCCTTTGTCAGCAACAAAGCACCTGTGGCGGCACGTCACTCCGTCCCCTTCGTAGTTTGCATTGCAGTAACATTTACGGACACCGCTCCTTTCAGTACAGGTTGCGTGACTGCTACACTGGTAACTCTCATCTACAAGACGGTTGTTCCTACAAGTTGATTTTTGTGTACATCGCGAATTGATGTAAAAGTGGCCCTCCTGATTTAAGGTATTTAGCGAAAAGTAAAACAACAACTAATAAATGAATTATGAATTTGAGGTTATCACATTCACATGTACAGAATTCCAACGGTGGGTGGCCAATGCAAATTTCCTCTCGGATAATCTAAGTATCGGTATGAATCTTTATAATAGTTTTATGATGTGTTTGAAGCCAACTCCGAAGTTGGAAGCAAAAAGATCCGCCATTTCAAAAAAGTAGCTGCATTTATTGCATTCAACGGCTTATCGCAGCTATATTTCAGGCCTACAAATATTTCTAACCGCAAGAGTATTAAAAAAGTATCCATTCATGTTTTGCCAGGCTTATCAGAGTATGCACAACCGTAGGAGTGGTCTCGTGATTCCCGACTAAACGTTATACATCACTTAACTGACAGTTTTTACTGGACTGGCGACAAAAAAATGGGTCAATGACCCCTGCCCAACCATGATGCGCAGGCGACTCGGTTATCAGTAAATATAATACGATTATCGACAAGAACGAGTAGAAAAGGTTTCCTCCTAATTATATGGACAATGATTAAGAACAAAGCATAATAAAAAATAACTTGAAAGAACCGTACTGACCCCTAATACACTTCCTTTTTCAGCAACAAAGCACCTGTGGCGGCACGTCACTCCGTCTCCTTCGTAGTTTGCATTGCAGTAACATTTACGGACACCGCTCCTTACAGTACAGGTTGCGTGACTGCCACACTGGTAACTCTCATCTACAAGACGGTTGTTCCTACAAGTTGATTTTTGTGTACATCGCGAATTGATGTAAAAGTGGCCCTCCTGATTTAAGGTATTTAGCGAAAAGTAAAACAACAACTAATAAATGAATTATGAATTTGAGGTTGTCACATTCACATGTACAGAATTCCAACGGTGGGTGGCCAATGCAAAATTCTTCTCGAATAATCTAAGTATGGGTATGAATCTTTATAAAAGTTTTATGAAGTATTTGATGCCAACTCCGAAGTTGGAAGCAAGGGATTCGCCATTAAAAAAAGTAGCTGCATTTATTGCATTCAACGGCTTATCGCAACTATATTTCAGGCCTACAAATAGTTCTTACCGCAAGAGTATGAATAAAGAATCCATTCATTTTTTGCCAGGCTTATCAGAGAGCATGCACAACCGTAGGAGTGGTCTCGTGATTCCCGACTAAACATTATACATCCCTAAACTGACAGTTTTTACTGGAATGGCGACAAAAAAATGGGTCAATGGCCCCTGCCCAACCATAATGCGCAGGTGACTCGGTTTTCTGTAAATGTAATACGATCATCGACAGGAACGAGTAGAAAAGGTTTCCTCCTAATTATATGGACAATGATTAAGAACAAAGCATAATAAAAAATAACTTGAAAGAACCGTACTGACCCCTAATACACTTCCTTTTTCAGAAACAAAGCACCTGTGGCGGCACGTCACTCCGTCCCCTTCGTAGTTTGCATTGCAGTAACATTTACGGACACCGCTCCTTTCAGTACAGGTTGCGTGACTGCCACACTGGTAACTCTCATCTACAAGACGGTTGTTCCTACAAGTTGATTTTTGTGTACATCGCGAATTGATGTAAAATTGGCCCTCCTGATATAAGGTATTTAGCGAAAAGTAAAACAACAACTAATAAATGAATTATGAATTTGAGGTTGTCAATTCCAACGGTAGGTGTCCAATGCAAATTTCCTCACGAATAATCTAAGTATTGGTATGAATCTTTATAAGAGTTTTACGAAGTATTTGATGCCAACTCCGAAGTTGGAAGCAATGGGATCCGCCATTAAAAACACTAGCTGCATTTATTGCATTCAACGGCTTATCGCAACTATATTTTAGGCCTACAAATAGTTCTAACCGCAAGAGTATTAAAAAAGTTTCCATTCATTTTTTGCCAGGCTTATCAGAGAGCATGCAAAACCGTAGGAGTGGTCTCGTGATTCCCGACTAACGTTATACATCCCTTAACTGACAGTTTTTACTGGACTGGCGACAAAAGAAATTGGTCAATGGCCCCTGCCCAACCATGATGCGCCGGCGACTCGGTTATCTGTAAATGTAATACGATTATCGACAAGAACGAGTAGAAAAGGTTTCCTCCTAATTATATGGACAATGATTAAGAACAAAGCATAATAAAAAATAACTTGAAAGAACCGTACTGACCCCTAATACACTTCCTTTTTCAGCAACAAAGCACTTGTGGCGGCACGTCACTCCGTCACCTTGGTAGTTTGGATTGCAGTAACATTTACGGACACCGTTCCTCTCAGCACAGGTTGCGTGATCACTGCACTGGTAGCTCCCCTTTATAATCTGATTGTTTCGGCAAGTTGATCGTTTTGTACATCTTGCATTGACGTAAAATTCGCCTTCCTAATTCCACGAAGAATAAAATTAATTATAATTTTGCGGTTGTCACAGTGAAATGTACAGGATTTCAACGGTGGGTTGCAAATGAAAAATTGCCCTGAATGATCTAGGTAAGGGTATGGATCTGTATGAAATTTTTATGAGGTCTTTGAATCCAATTCCGATGTAGGAGTCCTCGGGCTTCGCCATGAAAAGGTATTACAACGGCACATTGCGACTTTACATCGGGCCTATACTAGGTTCTCACCGCAAAACTATCGTTAGTAGTTTTCATGCATCATAGTGTAAGGTTTATAAGGGCATACACATCCGTAGGAGTAGCCTTGTGCTTCCTGACTAAATGTAAGTTAATTTTTTGCTTCTTATTATCGAAAAAAATCATTAAATGCAAAGCACTTAAAATTCCCTGAAAGAAACGTACTGACCCCTAACACACTTCTTTTGTCAGCAAGGAAGCAGTTGCATTGGTTGAGAGGGATGCATTGTTCTTGCTGTCTCAGATATTCACTGACGCAAACACATTGCTCTGATTCTGTGCGAGAGGTAGCCGAGATGCAAGTATCAGGGTCGTCACAAGTCCTCTCGCAGGTCTCATTGCTAAATATCTCATTAGCTGGACACCATTCAGGGATTGTTTCTAGAAAACAGGAAAGAAAACAATGTAAATAATAGTAACCTGATAAAGTCACGATAAATATGTCATGTGGCATAGAATAGTTTGTTGTCATTACTTAAATACGTAGTTGTCAGAAGGTTAGAGGAAAGGAACATAAATTCAGAAGCTGCTCGATAAAATATAGAACATTTTAAATATGTAGTGGCCGTTCCTTAGTCACATTAATGCTAATATTTATTCAATATAACGTTATAAAACTCCATCATTTGTTGTGCAATTAGTCTGAAACAAGGTAGTCATTGCTTAATTCTGTTTCAGATTAAGTATAAGCATACTGATTTCTGACAACAATGATAATTGCTGACAACATCAATTTCTTTCCGTTGGTTGTTCTGATCAAACTGGGAAACATACCTGGTTAAAGTGCATACGTTCTGTTGTACAGACATTAGGTACGGTCCTTGTTGAAATTCACGGTCGGTGTTGAGTATGAAGCAGTCTTGTAGTGCGCGCGTAATCACACTTTAGCTAATAGGGGCATTTTGAAATTATAGTATGGATACTAATGTAAGATTAACTATTGAACTCGTACTAAAAGCTTGTACTCGCACACATATTCATATCATGTTGTAATTGCTACGATATGTATTGTAGCGCCGTTGTACTTGCTTGTGTACTATATGTATACTCATATAATATATATATTGTAGCAGTTTCTTCAAAACATATTTGACATGTCAAGTTTACTTCCAAAAGATTCCTTCGTTTCAGAATAAACCTTTCATTTTCTGCACTTTTACGCTTGAAATTTAATAAATGATCACGATTTGTTTGATTATTTTGGCTTTATATTTAATAATAATGTAAAAGACACTTACCATTTGATCTTGCGAATGTACCTAAACTAGATATATAATAATTCCCCCATTCATCTGAGATACGAAACTCGTCGTATGTTACATAGTAAGTTTCTCCAGCAACGTTCTCAAAGTCCATTCGCAGTTGGTACCGCTTTTGATTTGTTAAGACGGCAATTTTCTCATTTCCGATCCAAAACTCACTCCCTAGAAAGCCAAAGCCATTTCTGAAGTCTTTCCAACTTCTATTAAAATTTACAGAATCCGATCTTCGTCGCTGTAATACCTTCAACGAATATCAAAGAAGTTAAGCGTTAACTAGGACGTGATTGAATAGTCATTATTCGTTCCCTACTGCAATGCGATTTGTTGCTAACAACTATTACACAGAAATAAAAACTTATATTTCTAACTTCAGTTTGTAGTTTGGGCTAGAGGTTTACATTTTCCTTTGAAAAGAACTACACTGTACCTAGGTACAGTCTAGTTATTAAATTTCACAAAATTGAAAATAATTTCGTTTCGATAAAAATATCAAATACTATGAAATAACGATTTTGTATCACATCGCTATATATTCTTCAATGCAAAATTGAGCAAATTTGTACAAAACTAGTGAAAGTTGAAAAGGAGACATTAAGTAATCAGCCATACCGTCCATCCACCAGTATCAAGATCATTATTACAGTAGGCCTCAAACGGTTCCGGATAGACATCTGGTTTAATAAGATACACTCCAGATGTATTGTGGGTAGAGGAACATGCATTCGATACTTCTTTGCAATCTCTCGGATACACAGGTTGTTGAAAAACAAAGTATAAAGAACCTGTACGGAAAGTAAAACAAAGTTATCATTTTATTGCGACTGATAAATTATTTCAGCTAACGAAAATATCGCCTAAGATGCCTTATCTCCATTGCCTCTCTCCACCCAGGGGTCAAATGGGTACATGTGAGGTAACTCGTTATTGGGCACAGTATACAACTGCAGCCGTCTGGGGGTATTGTCTCTGGGACAGGTTATCATTGACCAGGGGTAATATAACGTCTGTAAAGCGCTTTGAAACATATCGCTGTTAAAAAGCGCTATATGAATCAAATATTATTGTTATTATTTTGATTATAAGATTCTTAGCCAATTGTAAGAGAACTGGTTTCATTACTAGGAGAGTTAAGGCACTACATCAGTTTAAAATACCAACTATTACTCAACTACAATATAGTCGAAGATATCGCGACTAAAATTAAATAAGGTAATCGTTATTGAATAATTCTCAGATGTAACTATTTTGAAGCATTATCTTTGATAAGTTTCCAGCCTACATAGGAAATTCAAAGACCAAGAAACTTGAATTTCTCTTTTCACCATGCTTCCGTAGTAATCAATCATATCCAAGTGAGATCAAAAGACTCACGAAAACAGGCAAATCCCATTTGTTTAAAGTACCTGAGAAAATACCGATGTAGCACGAAGGATATGAAAAGATTGAAAGGAAACTACTCAGAGGAAATCAACCTCGAAATAGATATTCGGAAATGGTGACACGATTGAAAAAAAGAAACGTGTAGAGCAACATTAAAATGCTAACATTTCCAGTCATTCAAGTTGTCCAACTGAGGTGTTAACGTTTATAATACATAAGTGATATCAGTTTTCTTCTTATTATAAGATAAATCATATAATATAAATAATATACGTACCTGAAGATCTTCCCTCGGCACTGAAGATTATCTGTGTAATAAAAGACATTTACTGCATACGTTACAAGACATACAGAGTATTGCAATCAACAATAAGCAGGATTTTATTGAACATAATAAAACCAGTTTGAGGGAAAGATAGAACTTTTCGCAAACTGTTCCAAAATATGTTAGTTACGAGTAAAGTCGATTTAAACTTTGATAAATTCTCTGTATCACCACTTTTAAAGATATTTTTTGTGTGTCTATGTTCCATATCTGATTCACAGGTCAATGATCACTTACAAGGTACAACTTTCTTCCAGGAAACATTAGATTACTGGTATTTTTTTCCGGTTTTACAGCTTCTTTGGCACATGGTACGTTAGTACAAGTAAAGGACAAAGGCAATAGCTGACTGCTTCCTTAAACAGCTTTGTTGCTTAATGCAGACAGATGTTCTTTGTTCAAGTTATATTTTGACATTCAAACATTTCAGACATATGTTGTAACGTATTTGTGTTTAACAGTCCTTAATAACACGTAGGATATCATTTACATCGTCCCAGCTATACTTTTTGGACTAAGATTACCGTGTCTTGATATTTACCGTGCACAATGAAACTCTGGATTTTGAAAGGTATCATGTTACTTGTAAGGTAAGTTCATAACCATAGATTTGTATATCTTACTTACTAAACAATTGTAGCAGCGCTGTAGCAGAAGCTCAGCTTAGCTTCTTTTTGAAATCATTGTGTCTAGTGTTGTGCCGTTATCCACCAATATCGGATCTGACCGATATCCGATATTTCAATCCCAATATCGGAGCCATACCGATACTGATATTTTTAAACAGCCAGAATGGATGTCAAATCGCACTTTAAGTCATACTTTAATACATGAAGTCTCAGAATTATGATCGGCTACCGTAAAATATGATATTGCACAACTCACTAACAGTAACCACTTGATAACTCCCTTGTGCTTATTATATAATACTAGCCCTAATCTCTTTATAACTGAATGATCATAGTCCCTAACAAGATGATATGAACAAAACTGTGTGCTAGCATTTTGTTCTTGGAAAAACACAAGTCCACTCTTCCTGTTACTTCTGTTGAACGATTCGTTACTCTGTTTGACCCACTTCGTAAGTCTTATTAAAAACGGTCGTCACATAGAGCCATGAATTTTTTTAGCAAAAAAATATTAAATGATGACATCGAGTTATCAATAAAACTAACTTCATATAGAGAAGACATGAGCGTATACTAGCTAAGAACTTTCACTACTCTTAGTGATTAACAGAACCAAAACCACAATAGTTTCTTTATTTTTTTTTAACTTCCGTAAAAATTATATTCTACCATTTGCCGTCTATACTGACAACTAAGCCTAGCCAAAATTAGCAAGTGCCTCGTCTTTGCATTATTCGTTAACCAACCGAAAACAAATTGTGATACACAAACTTGATTCTCAAAATACAATCTTTTCAACAGTTATGTTCTAACAAAAATGCATCCATAATACTCCTTGCAGTTTCTTAAAAGATACACAGTTTTTTGGAATGATTCAGTGGGGGTGTCCACGTGTTACAACTTTTATTCTCATTTGAGGACTCAGAAGCACTGTGAAAGTTAGTGTGATAAGCCACTACTGTAGTTATATACATATAGTCACATAGACTGGTGAACTGGTTTACTTTAAAGCGCTACAAAGACTGTTATATACTTAACGTTAAAAGGTCTGACTGGTCTGCTTACAGATTGTTTTATCATTAGATCGGTAAATGTATTCAGTGCTTGCGTCATGCTTATTTGACCGCCTAGAACAGAGTAGGAGATGTGCCGTTGTTGTTGGAAAAACAAGGAAATGTTCAATATCGGTTTGCCGAAGATATTGCAAATATCGGCCGATACCGATATCACAAACGATGATCGGCGCAACACTTGTTTTGAATGGCACTGGATCAGTCTATCCATTTGTTGGTTTGAAAGATTTAAGTCAAAGGTGCGATAACGATGCCAATTCCTTTCCTCCCATCTCCTCTTTTCTTGCCTTACGCTCCTTATTATAGCAGACATAGTTCGTTATAATGTTAGAAGTTAAATTTCTTCAATGTGGAAACACTGTCACAAACTTATTATATACAATGGATCGTTGATCTTATTGCTACGAATAACATATGCTCCATTGTAAAGACAAAGACAAAGAACCAAAGCATTGCACTTCGTAATTTATGTTCATACAATGATGGAACGGAAATGTAAAACAAATTCCTCAGAAATGTTATGGATATCACGTTTGAACCGTGCTGACCCAAAATTGCTCACGAAAATTGTACACATGCCATAATAGAACGACCTTAAACTTCTTACAATCGACGTACCACAGAAAAACGATAAAGAGCAGAAATCGGAACTTGCTCCAACAATATAGGTAATTCTCACACGTATTAAACACCCAAACGGTTAAAAAGGTCAATTGGAAACCTGTAGTCTTTTCACAGAGAATAACATTGAGCTAGGTTGGACTTGATCAAGTCTCCTACGGGTGGAATTATGTGATGTTTTTCATCTCCATCAAAATTGTGAATATGCTTGAAAACAATGTTTGCACATGGGTCATCGAATCAGTAGCTTTAAAACGTCGAACATGTCAAGCGTTAATTTTTGGCACGAGTTTGTATCCTTCTAGTAGAATGTGGCCCTTGGGTACAGACAAATGGTGTCTCACTTACCTAGAGTCATGAAAAATTTAGAATCAACATTTTATACTTTGCTGTTGCCAACAGAGTAAAGTACACAGTATTATACTATCTACACAAAGATATTAGAGAGGTCAAGGGGATTTGTTTGGGATATAGCCAAATTTTTTTCTTGTCGTCGATAATGTTTTTCAGGAAGCACAGACGGTGTGCGACGTTATTGTTGTATCTGTATAAAACATTGTGTTTATTGTCTTCGTTACTGAGTATCACATGCCGTTTGTTCCCTTGAATATAATGCTCGTTCGAAAGATAGCCACAACAAATGATATGGAAAAATTTAGTTAGATATCCTTCAACATATAAAGCGAATTACTACCATGCAGTCGTGATGAATGTTATGTTAATACTTTCTAGGTTTTGCAACGTGTAAGAAAAGAGACCTTTAAATACATTGTTATGTATGTTATGTTGTTGAATTTGTAAAAGTCTATAATCGATTTTTTTTAAAGTACAGGGAGAGTTTCTTTGTATACTGAATTATATTACATGTTACTGTAAACTATATAAGAAATGTTAAGTTTTATTCTACACCAAATAGCAACATCTGGAATGGAGGGTTTGAGTCGGGTGGGAGGGAGTGATTGATGGCCGCGAGAATTGTTGTATTCAAGTTGAGACTATTAAACGTTACAAGGAAGTTTACATGTTCAACAACCTAATGGAACACCTTGTGTGAAAATCAAAGTAAACATGGTATTTGTGATAAGAGAATTAACAGATAATTAAAAGGATCATGAATGTCTTTCTTTCTCGTAATAGTTTATTTCCAGGTTATGCGTTAACACCAAATGAATTATATAGCACAGTTGTAGTTAATATATGCATATATAGAATATTTAATTCTTTACACGGTGAACTAGCCTTTCATATTCCAATATTTGACAGAAAACATCACTTTGAATGGTCATTAGAATGTTGGTGAACTGAATTGTTTCAAAATAAATGAAATGCATTTTTTTTCTTCTAATTATGTTGTATTACTTGTTCCCTGCTTTGTTTTACTGTTATAGATTATGTCTAAGTAAATAAAGAAAGGAAAAGAAACAAGATATTGAAAACTATTAATATTTAAGAGATCATCAACCAGAATAATATTCAGTTTAGTTTTAAATTTTTAGAAACGTTCTTTGCATCTGCACTGAGTTAGTCCGCTAGTAATATGGCTTTTAATGCTTTTTGTATGATCGTGTGAGATTTTAGATTTGCTTGTCCCACTATATCCAGAATACGGCTTATATTTGAAGCTATTATGTAATATAACTGATTTAATGGAAGAAAAGGGACAATTCGTCTATTCCATTAGAAAGAGTCTTCCAACCCACTTAATATTCCAGTTCAATAAATTAATGATGCTCTTACAATACTATAGTTGTAATTATTATCATTCGATCGCAAATGCTTTCTAGACGTAAACGTCGTTGCCCATTATAAAGCGACACGTAAATTAGAAATATGCAGTTAAACAAGTCGCACACATTCGATACTTTATATGTGTTTTATTTTAACTCACAAGAATCAAAACAGAAGTTAAAACAGTGCAATGTTCATAAAAGTAACTTAAACGAAAAGTTATTTTATCGTTTCTGAAATTATTTATTGAATGCCATATGAGAATATTTAGGGATGTGCACATTTTCTGTTACTTTTTATTTAGCTAACAATGTATACAAATATCTCAATTAAGTTTCCCATTCACAATCAAAATAGTATTTCTTCCTTTAAATTTACCTCTTATCTTGGCATTGTAAAACGACATGTCTGAGTCGGTATCAAGGAGTTACTTTTGGTCAAGTTATATAACTTCTCGAAATAATCATTGAGGAAATCAATCTTATTTAACTATCACTTTAAAAGGCTTGTGACTGAGTGACATTCAAACTGTATCATTTTAAATCAAATAACTGAACGTTTTACATTTGGTATGCTCCAATATCCATCATATTTAAAATAACGGAGTATTGGGATTAAATTTCCTGGGAATATCTAACAATATATAGCCTAACTGAAGGAAATGAGAAACACGAAAAGAAAGGAAAATTGGAAGCTAGCCATCCGAATCGCCGGAGACATTTTCATGGTCGCGTATCATACCATTCTTTCGTATAAGCAATTAAAATAAGAACATACTTTGATCTTTGATAATTCGTTCTGAAATAAATCCGTGTAACATAAGTTTGCTATTTTCAGCATTAATTTAGTTTCCATAAATTAGTTTTAAATTAGTTTGACGTATACACCAGTTTGATTTGTTGTTATTCAACTTTGTTTCCTTGAATATGTACATGTACAAAAATAGTGATATCATATTTTCAAAATTTATTCAAAGTACCTTTATTTTTGTTGCAGACTGTTTTTTCAAACTTTGGCAACGTATAACGATATCTTTTAAAGAGATCTCTATGAGCATGTGAAGGGATTAAATATTGAGGTGCTCTTTAGAATTTGAAATCTAAAACTTTCGCGTTGGATGATAGTTTACAACACTTTAATCAAACGTAAAACTGAGCATTTCTTCAAATTTGATTAAACCTGAACCACCCTTTGAAGTAATAGATATCTAATTTAAAGGATGTACCTTGTCACTATAGTTTTGTTCACTGTATTAACCCAACTGTTCACTATTTGAAATGGAAGAATCTTTGTGATTGGATTATCATATAGAAATGTTTTGTTTTTTATTAGTTAACGCAGATGTTGCTTTAATGTATTCATAAGGATAACTTGAACAAAGTCGAGAAATAAAATGTCTGTTCGGAAATCATATCAAAATAACAGAGCTGAACAAGGAAGTTGCTTTCGTCCAAATATTCGTTTGTAATTTATATCGCAAAATAAAAGCAAGGCATTATAACAAATGAATAAACTGAAAACATTTAACGATACAAAAAGTACCGAATATTGCTCTGTATAGAGAGGGAATCTCATGATTGGATTTTTAACAAGAAGAACATTATAACTCATGGATCTAAAAAAAAAAAAATTATAGTTTAGATTTTAGTTATCGCTGAAATAAATGAATTTCTTTTTTTAGTTATCGTACTCGTAGCCAAAATTTTGGAGTATACATTTATGAATTAGAATGATCTACATGTTAATTTAAGCTCACTAATTCATAATATGAATTGAGTGCTGTAACATATTGGTTTGTATCTGTGAAAGGTGGAATTGGCTATTGGAGGGAAACCTTGTGAACTGACGTGCTGTAAAAGATATGTGGGGAGCGATATACTCATAAATTTAATGAGAGATAACTTTTTCCTGGCCATATCACGAAACTTAGTTGACTTTTAAAAATTGGTGTGTAACGGAAACACGTTTGAAATGTATGAATTAGCTTTTCTTCTAAGTATTTTACATGTGAGCAAATTTTTAAGAATACTGTATGTAAGCAAAGAAGAACAGATTAGAGCCAATCTTTTGTTTTTATTCCAATTTATGTGGTTAAATTAAAGACGTTTTGTTAAACAATGCTGTCCTTAAACGAAGTTAAAAATTCTGAGTATTTTAAATTGAAGGCCTTCTGACAGAAATTTATCAGGAATTTTGTCGATATTTTCCTATTTCTTTGAAGACGCTAACACTCATTTTGACACATAATTTAATATTAACAGAGTTAGCTCAACAACACATTGACGCAACTTATGTTATTTTTTAAACCGAAGATATTCAATGAAGTAAAATATAAAATATATTAAATAATAGGAAGACGCAGATGTTGCTTTAATGTATCAATAACGATACCTTGAACTAAGACGAGAAATAACATGTCTGTTCGGAAATCATATCAATATAACAGAGCTGTCAAAGGAAGTTGCCTTTATGAAGATGAAAAAGTCAAATTATTCGTATGCAATTTATATCGCAAAATAAAAGCAAGGCATTATAACAAATGAATAAACTGAAAACATTTAACGATACAAAAAGTACCGAATATTGCTCTGTATAGAGAGGGAATCTCATGATTGGATTTTTAACAAGAAGAACATTATAACTCATGGATCTAAAAAAAAAAAAATTATAGTTTAGATTTTAGTTATCGCTGAAATAAATGAATTTCTTTTTTTAGTTATCGTACTCGTAGCCAAAATTTTGGAGTATACATTTATGAATTAGAATGATCTACATGTTAATTTAAGCTCACTAATTCATAATATGAATTGAGTGCTGTAACATATTGGTTTGTATCTGTGAAAGGTGGAATTGGCTATTGGAGGGAAACCTTGTGAACTGACGTGCTGTAAAAGATATGTGGGGAGCGATATACTCATAAATTTAATGAGAGATAACTTTTTCCTGGCCATATCACGAAACTTAGTTGACTTTTAAAAATTGGTGTGTAACGGAAACACGTTTGAAATGTATGAATTAGCTTTTCTTCTAAGTATTTTACATGTGAGCAAATTTTTAAGAATACTGTATGTAAGCAAAGAAGAACAGATTAGAGCCAATCTTTTGTTTTTATTCCAATTTATGTGGTTAAATTAAAGACGTTTTGTTAAACAATGCTGTCCTTAAACGAAGTTAAAAATTCTGAGTATTTTAAATTGAAGGCCTTCTGACAGAAATTTATCAGGAATTTTGTCGATATTTTCCTATTTCTTTGAAGACGCTAACACTCATTTTGACACATAATTTAATATTAACAGAGTTAGCTCAACAACACATTGACGCAACTTATGTTATTTTTTAAACCGAAGATATTCAATGAAGTAAAATATAAAATATATTAAATAATAGGAAGACGCAGATGTTGCTTTAATGTATCAATAACGATACCTTGAACTAAGACGAGAAATAACATGTCTGTTCGGAAATCATATCAATATAACAGAGCTGTCAAAGGAAGTTGCCTTTATGAAGATGAAAAAGTCAAATTATTCGTATGCAATTTATATCGCAAAATAAAAGCAAGGCATTATAACAAATGAATAAACTGAAAACATTTAACGATACAAAAAGTACCGAATATTGCTCTGTATAGAGAGGGAATCTCATGATTGGATTTTTAACAAGAAGAACATTATAACTCATGGATCTAAAAAAAAAAAATTATAGTTTAGATTTTAGTCGTCGCTGAAATAAATGAATTTCCTTTTTTAGTTATCGTACTAGTAGCCAAAATCTTGGAGTATAAATTTATGAATTAGAATGATCTATATGTGAATTTAGGGTCACTAATTCATAATATGAATTGAGTGCTGTAACATATTGGTATGTATCTGTGAAAGGTGGGATTGGCTATTGGAGGGAAACCTTGTGAACTGACGTGCTGTAAAAGATATGTGGGGAGCGATATACTCTTAAATTTGATGAGAGATAACTTTTACCTGGCCATATCACGAAACTTAGTTGACTTTTTAAAAATTGGTGTGTAACGGAAACAAATTTGAAATGTATGAATTAGCTATTCTTCTAAGTATTTTACATGTGAGCAAATTTTTAAGAATACTGTTTTTAAGCAAAGAAGAACCGATTAGAGCCAATCTTTTGTTTTTATTCCAATTTATGTGGTTAAATTAAAGACGTTTTGTTAAACAATGCTGTCCTTAAACGAAGTTAAAAATTCTGAGTATTTTAAATTGAAGGCCTTCTGACAGAAATTTATCAGGATTTTTGTCGATATTTTCCTATTTCTTTGAAGACGCTAACACTCATTTTGACACATAATTTAATATTAACTGAGTTTATAACCCGTTGAGGCATCCTATGTTATTTTCGAAACAGAAGATATTCAATGGAGTAAAATATAAATTTATTGAATAAAAGAAACACTTACCATTTCTGTTCCAAACGAGCTCCAAATCGTCAAAACAGTCAAAAAAACGTTGAAACACTTCTCCATGATTTCGAGTTTGTATAAATGAAATGCGAAAATATATTCGATGAAGTGCAAGATGGCAAATGTCACAGGGTATCTATTTAGGGGTTACCGACACCCTATTGAAATGACCGTAGTAGTATGGATGTCTAATAATGCCATCATTTTATTTAAAGTATGATTTGGTGAACAGCTTATACAAATGTGCTGCCCATCTATAGTATCATTGGCTTGTGTGTAAAGAAGATTATTCGACATGCGCAATCCAACTTACTATTTTGAAAAGCTATTTATATCTTGAAATTTCAGTCAATGGTGCAGTAAGCTTCAGTTGCATAATGTTGAATTGTCCTTGTTCCGATAAATACAGCATAACACCTATTGTATACTTATTGACTATCGTGCCTCTAGTTCCAATGACAGCAACGGTATAACAATTCAGTACATGTAAATGTATTTGGTTTTTAAAACGAATATCGATTACGATGATCACTTTTAATCTATAATACATTTGGTGTAGTTCATGTTAAAGGTTCTGTAGTTGTGTGCCAAACTACGTCAATGCTACTGAGCCTATGAAATTAATAGGAATGTTGATTTACTTGTTCTGGTTAAGCTTCAATCATCGATATTTTTAAGAAACATTTATGAGTGATTATTGTAGCTACGTTACTTCGCTTTTGGTTGGAAGGCAAATTTAAAGCAGTATCGATATGACAGGAAGTAATACTACTAATCAGCACTATATTACATGCATGAACTAGTACAATACATCTTATATACCGTGAAATGTACGGTATTATCTATTCTACACTATCAATATGTATGTACAAATATCTTATTAACACAGTTTGGAACATTCGAAGATTTGCAGTGGTATGCTATATGAACAATACTCCCTTGTTTTATAATGCCTACGTCACACCCTGTTTGCGGAATCGAGTATCCTTACATCTGATTGAATAAACATGTCATCTTTTTTTTTCATTGGGCTTTGACTAAATTGTTTATTGACTTTAATAATTACATCTGACTGTAAATTATGAGGAAAATATTTTTCTTTATTTTTTTTTATATTTATATAAGATATTTAATCAAAGGAGCATATTATGACATATGAAAAGGCTACTTTTTTTAAATGAAATTTATATCTGTTAACCAGCAGAGGCGTAGCTAGAGCTTTTTTTGGATGCGTATAGCTACTTTATAGGCGTAGCCATAAGTGGTTCATTTAAAAGTGGCACCCATTTCCCAGGGGGTTGGCTACCAACAGTTTCAGACAACGGAGACACTGCCAGTCACGATTTTGCATGAATAAATATTTTAGTACCATCATGCCTACGCCATTCTATTATTTAGCTGACAGTGGCGTAGCAAGAGGTAGAGGAAAAGCTGTCCCTGCCACCACACAAAATATTTTCAGGGACGAAGACTGGGACAGCAGGGAAAATTTACCAACTAAAAATAAATACCTATCATATATGATACTGGATAGGTTACTTTATATTACATCACGGGGTTAAGTGCTTCTCAGAATGCTTCTCTCTTTAGCGATATGCCTATTACGCATATAAAGAGGTTTCCCTTAACATGTTAACTTCGAGTCAGTTATTGACATTTCTAGACAAAGTTCCGTGAGTCGATTGGATTGTCGTCTTTAAAAAAAGGTCACTGAGAAAGCAGTTAAATGCGTATACCTACCATCATGTCATATTATGTATTTTAAATGTGTTATGTATTCAATATATACAAGGCCGTAGCCACAGGGACCATGGGAACACGAACCTGACCACCCCTTCCCTTACCCCGAAAGTTTCTAACAAATATTGTAACACCCGAACATAAATGGATTTAATATATAATGAAAAAGGTAGCATCATTGCTTCTTAACACCCTTACTGAGACACAATTTTCTCAAAGGTGAGGCGACACTCCTCCCACTAAACGCCACCCCTCTCCTAAGATCCCTCCCCAGTACGGACGTCCACCTACAATTTCCTTTGAATCTGAATTTCGTAACAGGGTGTACAGACATTACATTTTCATGCAATTGCATATCAGTACAGGCATTAAGTCAACCTTAGTAGCTATTCAGTAGTTCACGCACATTCTCTGAACCGTCTGAAATAGTACAGTATTAATTAATTGAAACTTGTTTGTCCAATGCCAACCATGGCAGGCATATTTAATAAACAAAATAAAATTGATACACTTCTCAACTATAGCGATGCATTTCACGGGAGTAATAAATCTTTAAGCTTACTCTCTTTATTATTTCAGAAAATAAAATAAATTGTTAGGTAAACCAGTTGAACTTTCAGATACGTTGGAGGTAACAAATGAACTGTTAACATAAGTTGACGGTTTGTAATAAATTGTCTTACTTTAAGGTTTGAGCATAATCAGTAGAAATATGTGAGATAATATAGTTGAGATTTTAAAATAAGTCTTGATACAATACGTCAAACCTTCGAAGTATTCTGCGTACTGCCGGGTACATATTATTGCACGGAAGAGAACCGGATATCCCATGAGAGTTGCGCGAAAGAGAAACTATTTATTGGAAGTTGTGCCTGGTTTACTTACTCTTCGATACACGAATACATGATTTCTGTTGGTGAAATCGCCTCCCGTATTTAGTCAATCATCGCATGCGAAAACGAAAGAAACAAATAATTCATAATTGCAGAGTCGACCCAAATTGCGCCGGTCTGGTCGTTCCCGCATCGAATCTACACTCCCCTTGAAAAGGGAAGGATTTACGCCCCTGTAATTACATTAAAAACAACCTTATCACACGGTAAATATTCGTTTTGCTGGATTAGGAATGGAAGTTGCGCAAAAGAGTTCAGTTAACTTTACTTTTATCTTATACTTGAATCTTCTGTGACCATAATTCAGTAATACACCTACATTAAATCACATCCAGTAATAAATATTCAATAAATCAAACTTTAATATATATTATATCAGAGCATTATCTATTTACATCCCCTTCATATAAATGAATTAACTTTCGAAGGAGTCTAAACTTGGGAAACAGCTGTTTAAATCCCAACCAGTAAAAATCAGATGTGAAATTGAATGGTTATATTAACATGTACCATATCACCTATGTCACACACTGGTGTTTATAGATCATAAAAAAATAGCCCTTTATTGTGTAGACATGGAGTAAGATTAACATTATACATCTTTTAGCTTCATAGCTACTGTACATTGTCACATGGTTAGAGATTTAATCATGAAAGCTCTAAGAATAATTGTGAAGATTTTTTATTCATAATTGTGTTTCTATGTTTTAACATTACGAGAGAAAAACATAAAAGAATCAGAAGGGAATTGAAAGTAGCAAATAAAAGAGAAAAAAATCATCACATCAGTGAAAACAATTACAGCAGCACAATTAGCTGACACATATGGTGACCTGAAGATAGCTGAAACTATTCTTGAGATCGTGAGTTGTTTATTCATGATAATTTGAAATAATCGTTGATAACTATTGTTCGTTAATATGATTGAACTAGAAGTATCAAACAAAAGAAATATGAGAAGAAAATCAAAAGCAAAGAGTTCCAGATCTATGTTTGTCAGTTGAGTTTCTACAAAGCTTTGATCCTTTGTGTTACTTATTTGTCTTTTTTTTAAACTTTGTGCACTTTTTTCATCTTTCAAGTTTAATACTCAGTATTTCAGACAACAGCGTTAGTTGTTAATTGCTAATCAATTTTACCACAACATCATCTGGGAGTTTTAATTCATCCCCGTATTCTGTAGAACAAATAATGATTGAAATAACTAAAAAAGTATACAACAGAAAGCTAACTGGGAAAATATAAATACAGTTGAAAAATGTGTTGATCAATGGGTACTTGAGCCTGTAACCTTTTCATTACAATAGTATGCTCTACGGACTGAGCTACCCAGCTGTTAGTTGGAGGTGAACCACACGTAGCATATTTTGGGCTGAGTATGAAGATCACAGAACTTGTAATACTGGTGTCATTCGGTTTTGACTTTTCGAATGTGAAATAAATGTAATTGAATGGTAGTTCCGTAAAGATTTCTACAGATTATACTTTGCTTTGAGTAAATTTTGCATCATTTTATTCAGGAAGTCTTAAAGAGTTAGAAGCTACAATGATTATAATTTAT
Source organism: Apostichopus japonicus (assembly GCF_037975245.1). Lineage (NCBI taxonomy): Eukaryota > Metazoa > Echinodermata > Holothuroidea > Aspidochirotida > Stichopodidae > Apostichopus > Apostichopus japonicus. The sequence goes on along the minus strand of NC_092569.1, from coordinate 32,199,539 downwards.
TAATAGGGGTGGCTGAAAGCTTTATACCAGAAAGAAGATGCTTCATTAATCTACTGTACTAACCCAATGTACTGGCAGGTAAAACAACTGTTTGCAGTTTGATAGTCTTATAGGTTACAAAGTTCACATCGTTCATAATACATGTTAATGTTAGTCATCTTTCAGATCGTTATCATAGATCGTATCATAAATATTTCCTTTCTATCGTAAAACAGTCGTCAGCAACGGAAGAGGATGTCCTGGAGCGTGAGAAGCAAATGGCAGAAGGAATCACGCCAACTGAGTGAGAAGGAAGACATAAATCAATTAAAACAGAAATAACTTCTGGATTTCTGACCGTTTCCATCTGAGTAAAAGATGGAATTTCTTTCAGTCTTAGAGGATCATAGTAAGCCAGCAAACAGGCCGAGTGAATTTTTTTTGAAGACGGAGCTGGATAAGTGATTGAATCAACGTTCTACTTTTACCGTTTCGCAGAATGTAAAACCCATGTTTAAGAAAAAAGTTTACTTGTTGAATTTAATTCATGTTTTTAATTGGAAAATATCGACAAGCGTTTCAAATGTTGTTCTCTTCGATAATTACAAACAAGCATAAGGTGATCAATTTATGGTGCAGCTATGTTTCTTCTAGTGATAGCCTGATTAGGCTAACGTGAGTAAATTTTTCTTCTTCAAAAGTAAAGACTATGCCTTGGTTTAATGTTAATTTTGCATGCAGTCCATTATCATTTATCAAAAAAGCAGGGGCCTATAGGCTACATTTCAAGGTATCACTAGGTCAAGGCTAATTATAGTACTGGTAGCCTAGCCTAAGTTATCTTATTGCAAAGACTACTCTAGACGCTAGCCTTGGTCACTGAATTATCTTGAGAGCCAGGTCACCACATGTTGATAAAGACATGTTCAAAATATTGCGTAGGCCTAACCTGGGCAATGCACAGTTTCGTTCGACTGTTGTAAAGCAAGACTTGATCCCTTTTGAAAATTCAGTTTTAGCTGGTATTTGATTAACAAGCAAAACTTTCTGTGCATTCCAATGAAATGCTAATTTAGTGGTGTGGGAGGGGGTGTGGGGGGGGGGTTGCAGTGTGATACACCTTTTAACACATTGATCATGCACTTATCCTAGAAACTCATTGTATTAGTGTCAGTAACTCCCCATTCCCCTAATTGACACCCACATTGACGATGGAAATTAAAACTCTTTTAAACTTATCTGAAGACAGAATATTACAACTCCCTGAAAATGACGGCACTTTGGTAACAAATCAAAGGTCCAGTCCAGTTGTAATCCTGCCATGGCCTTGAGCAAAGTCAACCCAGTTCATTACAAAACAGCTGTTGAATGCTTGTCAGACAAACATTTTCTAGGTACTGTCAAATCCACTTCACCAGCATTGCTGGTCCCATTTGAGCTGAGCATACTAAAAGAGTACAAAGAGGGTTGTTTAATTCACCCAATAGAGCTTGCAGCTGAAAAGATATTCAGAAAATGTTATATGGGTGTGTTTGTATTCATGTATATGTGTGATGTTGTTACTTTACAGAACAGCTCCTTTTTATAAGCTAGTTTAACCGGAAACCTGCCAATCACATGTTCGAAATAGGACAGGGTGAATGGATTCTTAAATGAAAAGCTTAAAGACTTGTTGAATTTTAATATATCACTGTTCAGGTTATCATAGTAATGGCAGTGTGAAGAATATATAATCATTTAATAATTATCGTTATGGCCATTTGGTGTCAGCATAATAAAACACCGAATGATGTCAACAGCCCTGTGCTCAGATCATGTTATTGGAAAATACATAAGCTACAACATACACCAGAATCCAGTTGCTGTTTTTTTTTCTAGACAGACCCATTTAATATATTGCACCTACCATAGCCTAGTATTATATTCCTGATAAATTCACACAACAATATCAGTGTAAGGGTTTCTCACAGACTCCCAACTATAACTAAATCCTACACTAAAGTATATAGTTAAGTTTAGTAGGGAAAAAAAGATCAGGAGGGACAATCAAGTCCCCAGCAAGGACCCTGAGGGAGAGAAATTAAACCGAAGACACAAAATTCATAACCGATTACAATGCTTAATGTACTCGTCCAAAGGATTCTTAAACGCATTCACACTACTTGCAATACAACTTTCTCAGGCAAACCATTCCATTCATTCACAACCATATTAGAAAAAAAAATTTGAAGACAATGACCTCTGGTACAACTACTATTGGCAAACCTGAAAAAGTCAGGGAGGATAAATTGTCATTATATGTGTAGGCCTACTCTATTCAATTGTAGGATCTATTACCGTAGGCCTAATGATATAGTTGTGAGTCCGTGATCTAGCCTAGCCACGACTGTGATATGTGCTTTTCGTTTGGATGAGACGTGAAATCAACAAGTGGAATGACAGGTTTCAACTAGTTTTCTATGCATTTCAGGTGTGAAGATAAACATAAATGCTATAACGTTACATATACTATAATTCTTTGACTGTTATGTATTGCGTTCCTCATATGCCTGTCAAAATCTGAGGCGTTTCCTTTGATTGCAACGAGCACGGCTGGGGTTAGTTTCAATGTGTTTTGACGACAGATCAGTTGACCTGTGACGCGCTTCCGTTTCCAAGAGCCAATTAAGAACCAAGAGCGTGTACTGTGGCCATGGCGCGCTAAAATGAAATGTAACGTGCAAACTCGTAGATGACGGCTATCTTGATGATAAGGGCAACTCTGCAGACTGGTCTTGAAGCCTGTAAGTAAAATGAGAGAATACTTCATGTGTTCTCGCAACTTGAACTGTTTTCGTTTGGGAAAATTATATGAGCCATGCTTTCCAGTTTGTAGCTGACGGCAGCTTAGGCCCCAAGAGGTAGCCTTACGTAGGTCTAACTGCATTACCGTTAGCCTAACAGTAACAATTAACTTGTTCACAAATGAAATAGAAATAATCATAGAAGATTAGGACCAACAACCAATATTCTATTCGAGTTCAGATAGAAGATAACATTTCTGTTAAACCGTTACTCTTTCCAAAACAGGACAAGGGAGAAATACAAGCAAAAAACGCACATGTGCAACGTTGGTATTTTATTGAAAAGCCTAGATAGTACGTTAGGTCTACTCTAGCCTAAGGTTGGTTTAGAGACCCAATGATTAGTAGTCTTGTATGTTATTTCAATATGTAAGGTGCCAGTGAACTTTTGGCTAAGTAATGATTTCTTCTTGGTAATATGTTTGGCCATAATAAAAATCTGTTCAGGTGATGCAGAATTTATTCAGCAGGTGGTTCAAGTCCACTAACAGATAACATTAAGCCACTCAGTTTCCAAGAAGAATATCAAACTTTTGAGCACTTAATGTGACTTGCTATAGACAAAGGCTAATCCTATAATATAAATTTTGAATGACAATTGGCAAAGCGATCAATGTGTAAAATAGTAAAGGCATTTAAATTGACGCACCTTCGTAATTGACGCACCTTCAGATTTTACTAGCAACGATACAGCAGGCAATCTACACTTTTTGCAGCGAAGCAGAGTTAACTATTTCATGAGAGTGAATCAATTTCAGGTATTTGCTGATCAAATTGTTTTTTTTTTAATCTTTTGACATCCTCTCACAAGTTGTGCACGTAGTTTTGGCACTTAGAAATCTTACTCCCTAAAAATAACCAAACTTACCTAAACATGATACCACTACTCTCTGGGACCTGGTCTGTTTGAGTTTAGAGGCTCTGAACATAGCAAACAGCATCCAGAGTCAATTGATGTATAATTACACAAAAGATACATTTAGCTAATTGACGAATTGTCAATTTCGGGGTATGAAAGAACTTGACACGGCAGACATTTTGTAGTCAAATTCTGCTCACTATACTCTTGAAGGGGCAATGCCAGTACAAAACAATTACAGTTAGCTTGTTACAACAATGTGACAGCATATGTGTACCATTGGTAAACATTTCATAATTTTTCAACAACATATACATCAACACTTAAATGAGACAGTGCCCGCCCCCCCCCCCACTTTGTAAATAAAGAATAGGAGCTGGTGTTGTTAAAGCTCATTACTCATTTGCATGGTTAACACACGAAAAAACTGGTGGGATTATGGTGGTTTGGACAGGGGCAGATTATGTCTCATCCCACATTTTTCCAGAACTTGAGCAAATTTCAAATACAAAACTAGAAACCCACATTTCTCAAAAGGGGGTGGGGACATCCCCTTTTCCCTCTCCCAGGTTTGCCTCGAAATTAGTAATTGGTAATTAGCTTACTAAAGCTTCACCATATAAAATATAGGGGCTTATTACTAAACCATATATATACCCCATTTAGACCCGATACCCTTGGACAAACATGTCATGATTTACTTAAAGAGCAGCATAATATCTCATCGTGAAGGAAGTACAGGCTCTATAAATGTTGCACAGATGGCCAAGCAGCCACGAGAATGTGTCTGTGTTCTGCATTTAACACAAATGGACAATATTTCACCATTATCAGCCAAAACTTCATAATATTTTTCTGCCATCATTTGTTGTACTTGTAGTGTATTGCATTCTGAGTGCCAAATTCAAACACTTGGTAGTCCAGTTGTATTCTGAGTGTTTTACTTACGTACCAAAGGCACAGTGATTCAAACGCTTGGTATTGTATGCTGTGTGTTTCACTTACGCATCAATGGCACGGTGATTCAAACACTTGGTATTGCATTCTGAGTGTTTCATTTACCGCTGCACCACCGTAAGCCAAACACTTGGTATTACATTCTGAGTGTCTCACTTACCGCTGCACCACCGTAAGCCATACACTTGGTATTGCATTCTGAGTGTTTCGCTCATATTGGTGTTTCGTTTTCCAACAATTAAATCGACATATCATCGATTTAGCTCATTAACATACTCCAAATCCCGATTTCGGTGATGATTGACATGTGAAGATACATCACGTGCAGTCACCTGACAAATATAAATAAATAAATAAAATAAATAGGTTTATGTCAATTTGAGTTGCTAGAAACTGGTATAAAATCCACTGAAATTGACTTCTACCGATTTAATTCGACATACCATCGATTTAAACAGGTATGTGTCGATTTAAATTGACATATACCGATTTATTTTACATATCATCGATTTAAATTGGCATATGTCGATTTAAATCGGTATATGTCGATTTAAACTGGTATAAGTCGAATTAAATTGGTATATGTCGAATTAAATAGACATATACCGATTTAATTCGACATATCATCAATTTAAAATGGTATATGACGATTTAAATTGACATATACCGATTTAAATTGACATATCATCGATTTAAACTGGTATATGTCGATTTAAATTGACATATACCGATTTAATTCGACATATCATCGATTTAAACTGGTATATGTCGATTTAAATTGACATATACCGATTTGTTTTACTTATCATTGATTTAAATTGGTATATATCGATTTAAATCGGTATATATCAATTTAAACTGGTAAAAGTCGAATTAAATTGGTATATGTCGATTTAAATTGTCATATACCGATTTATTTTACTTATCATCGATTTAAATTGGTATATATCGATTTAAATCGGTATATATCAATTTAAACTGGTAAAAGTCGAATTAAATTGGTATATGTCGATTTAAATTGTCATATACCGATTTAATTCGACATATCATTGATTTAAACTGGTATATGTCGATTTATATTGACATATACCGATTTAATTCGACATATCATCTATTTAAACTGGACTATGTCGATTTAAATTGACATATACCGATTTATTTTACTTATCATTGATTTAAACTGTTATATGTCGATTTAAATTGACATATACCGATTTAATTCGACATATCATCGATTTAAGCTGGAATATGTCGATTTAAATTGACATATACCGATTTTATTCGACATATCATTGATTTAAACTGTTATATGTCGATTTAAATTGACATATACCGATTTAATTCGACATATCATCGATTTAAATTGGTATATGTCGATTTAAATCGATGATATGTCGAATTAAACTGGAATATGTCGATTTAAATCGGTAGAAGTCATTTTAAGCTGCTGGAAACTAATATAAGTCGAAGGAAATTAGTATATGTCTATTTTAATCGGTATATGTCGATTCCCCACGATTTGAGACTGATGGCCCGCCATAAACTCTCTCTATATACGACTCTTCCTGGAATAGCGCCACCACTTATCTGTAAGAAATATTTGCAAAATGGGTAGAGTGCACGTGTGCGTGTATACTCGTGTATTGTATATACGAGTATTCTTTATGTATATTGTGTATTGTATAGCCTGGAGGAAGTGGCGTGCCCCAGTTCTTATGCCAATCCTTATATCTCGGTCATTTTCAACCAGTTCCCACAATCATAGCCTCATATGATAAGAAATATTTTAGATAATCCTTTTTTAACATAAAATTCACCAAAAAAGTACTATTGGTAGGCCTAGTATGTATTCCAAAATAAGATATTTGGGGAACCTAATTTGCATATTTTCATACGTAATTAGCCCAAACTTAGTGAAACTTATCAGATTTGAATCAACAACGTAGTTACCCATTCCATTGATAAAAGGGTACTTGTACATAATATTCTTCTGAATTAATGGAAATTGATTCCAAGAAAAATCACTTTCTGCTGAAATAAACTAAGTCGCATTGCAAGGCTGAAGAGATAAAGGGAACATTAAGTTTATTGATTTCTTAAAGGGTATAAAAGATATAATTAAACATCAACAATTTTTGTTTAATAATCTCTCTTTAAATAAAATCAGACAGCGCCTTATGAATGTGTAACCAGAGCAAAACCTGTTTAATGTTTTGTTGCTGCGTATCATTTTCTTTCATTTTCGTACTTTTTTTTTCATTTGATCATTTCCTTTCATTTTCTTATTTTGTTTTTATTCATTTGACATTCAATAACCTTTACTTGGTTTATTGAGGAGTTCCCATAATTTCACTTCTATTGCTAACTACTACATGGCAACATGATGATGATGATGATGACGATGACGACGACGATGACGACGACGACGACGCTGACGACGACGACGACGATAATGCCGACGACGACGACGACGACGATGACGACGACGACGACGACGACGACGATGACGACGACGATGACGATGACGATGACGATGACGATGACGATGACGATGACGATGACGATGACGATGACGATGACGATGACGATGGCGATGGCGATGGCGATGGCGATGGCGATGGCGATGGCGATGGCGATGGCGATGGTGATGGTGGTGATGATGATGATGATGATGATGATGATGATGATGATGATGATGATGATGATGATGATGATGATGATGATGATGATGATGATGATGATGATGATGATGATGATGATGATGATGATGATGATGATGATGATGATGATGATGATGATGATGATGATGATGATGATGATGATGATGATGATGATGATGATGATGATGATGATGATGATGATGATGATGATGATGATGATGATGATGATGATGATGATGATGATGATGATGATGATGACTACGACTACGACGACGACGACGACGACGACGACTAAGACGATGATGATGACGATGACGATGACGATGATGTTTCTGGAAGTTAGAATTTCATCGAAATACATCTTTTATGTTCAAATATCAGTGTCCACCCTGCATAAATAAATAAAATAATATATAAAGAAACAAATACATTTTCAACTTAATTGCACTGATGACATCATCCACTCTGCTGCTGCCAGATGCTTTTTTTCAAATTATTACCCTCCCCACCCCCTACCCCCCCCCTTTATTGAAAAGTACCAGTCAGACATAGAGATGATGTGAACGAGATATAATCTAACAAGGAAATAAACACAATACTTTGTCAGAATCATGAAAACTACGACAGGATAATTATAAGGATGCCTAGAATAAAATAATTCCCACAAAATATTGAGCCTAATTAATAAAATTACTTGAATTTATTTCCAATAAATTATTAATCCTATATTTAAAGAGATTTTTTTTACCTTAATTTTCATCTAGAAAATAGAAAAACAGGAGAATAAAGGATAATTTATTTGCTCTTTCAGGTGAACTATTATTTTATAAGGAAAGAAACCAGTAGGTCATCATTTACTCAGGTTAACATAAGATACCGTAGATGCATATAATTATTTTTAAATGAAGAATTAGTAAACCAAAGAAATAATGATGGTCGGCATGGTAACGTACTCAACAAAATAAAACAACTCTCTAATTTATAAGTTGCATTTTACTTATTTTTTCACCCACTGTATCTATGACTATTATCATTGATAGATAGATATTCTGTTTGGTAAACAAACTCTGGTTCTCTCTGCAAAACATTAAATGAAATACTAAAGGTTATTTAACATTCACTTTTTATTTTAAACCTCTAAAATTGTCGATGTTGTGTAGATCAAGTTAGTAAAATTTTAAAAATTCATTACAGAACCTCTTTGGGAGTAAGGCTTTCTTTTGTTAGTGTTTAGGGAAACAGGAAAACGTGCTTTGTAGAAGTGAAGCAATGAGTCTCCTACATTCATTTTTATTAAATAAATATTACATTTCAAATATCCTTAAGTATTTTAGCTTATGTTTTGCAGAGACAACCAGAGTTCCAGCTGTTAGTTATAGTTGACAGATAGAGAGAGAATGAGGTAGAGAGAGGTGCAGGGGGAGGTGGGGGAGGGGTGATGTGTTGTGGTAAAAGGTATACAGCAAGATGGTGATGCATGGGGTGGATGCTCTGATATTCGCATACATTTTACTTTCATAAAGACGTATATTCAAATTGCCATTGCAATAATAACTTCGATTGTCCAGAGTTTTTATTGTTTTGTTCCCTTGTTTCTTTCTTCTTTTTTTTTTGGGGGGGGGGGGTTGATTTGTATATACAAAATATGAAGTAACCAAAGCAGTGAAAGAATTTAACGAAGAAAAGTTTCAGTGAGCTAAGTGAGTATTATAAATGACAAAGAAGTAGCTGGAATTACGAAAATAACCACAAAATGAAAAAAATCATAGAAGTTTCTTGTTAACATTTCTAAAATTGGAAGTTTGAATATTTCTATTCTCACTTGATATTCACAACGTTGTTTCATGCTTGTATTCAGTGTTTTTGAGGCGTATGGCAGGGTTAACTGAAATTTGTGTAAAAATGCATATTAATGTTGCTTCACATCATGGTCTTTTAATATTGTCTTCTAAATAGTGATGAACGTCACTAAGAATGCCTTGTATGTAATCTTATGCAGATTCAAAGTATTAACCATCTATTAATGGACCGTTCGATGATAAGAATGGTGGTATTTAGGCCCAGTGAATATATATATATATATATATATATATATATATATATATATATATATACATTACGATTTTCATTTATATATAAATAAATATATATATATATATATATATATATAAATATATATAAATATATATATATATATATATATATATATATATATATATATATATATATATATATATATATATATATATATATATACACATTGGTATTTTGGTTTACTTCATAGCATGATAGCTGGGACTTAAGTTTACCTCGGGGATAGGTTTACCTGACACCAGGTAAACCTAAGTCTAGGGTCTTCTTGTTCAATCAATTTCACTCCCTTTGAGGAATGATTATTTCGAGTTAAGAGAAAACCTCATAAACTTTTCAATTCCGAAGTTACAAAAAAAAATCGTTCATTTAAAGGGTAAAATTTCCGTTCAAAAGTGGAGGTAATTCCGAAGGGTATATAACAGAATTACGAACATGGTATATATGTTGATCCCAACTTTACACCTCGATTTTGACCAAATGCGGCTATATATAATTCCGAAACTTAAAGGTTCCTCTAATTACACTGAAATCTTCGTGTTTGTGCTTTTTCTTCCATTAATTTGGGATATTTAAGAAAATAAGAGTTTCTATTTTAACTGGCAAATTTACACGTAACGAAACATCGCCCCCATCCATAAGCAGTTCTTTCTGTGTTCGGTGGTAGGGCAGTCGATCGGATCGTATCGTTGCTATCCCAATAGCCTACATTCAACGTTACTTTATGTGGGCCTAGCCATGTAGTCTACAAAGGAAAGTGCCGCAGGTTACCGTAAACGTTGCCCATTTGAAGTTGGCTTTTGGAACTTTGGTGGAGTATATGCATTGTAAGTAAATTCCTTAAAAGTGTTCCGGATATATTAATAACATTTAGAGTAAATACCTTCATGCTGAACACAAATAAAGTAAGACCATGGTTAGAGTTAGAGTAGACTAGCCTAGGCCTAACGTTAGCCCTAAATTGGACCTATCAGTATTGCTGGCTATGGTAAATCACAGCTGCCTGCTACTGCCTTTGCTGATACTCGGAATATAAAATGTGATAAATAAATTAAAGTATATACTTGTAACAGACTGGTCAACCTACACATTTTGCAGCCTGGTGATCTTCCAGATCTTTTAAAGTAAAGGCTTAATAATTGACGCACCTCCAAATATTACTAGGCCTACTACTAGTACTACTATTACTATACTAGCCTACTACTACTGTAGCTAGTACTAGCAACTATACAGCAGGCAACCATAACTTTTTGCAGCCAAGCAGAGTTAAATATTTCATGAGTTTGAATCCATTTCAGGTATATGCTGATCAAATTGTGTTTGTGCATGTTTTGGGCATTTGGAAATCTTACTACCTAAAAATAACCAAAATTACCTCAATATAATACCACTAATCTCTGGGACCTGACTTGTCTGAGGTTAGAGGCTCAGAGCATAGCAAACAGCATCCAAAGATAATGGATGTTTACTTAGGCCTTCACTACAGTAAGCTTATCGACAGATGTGTCAATTTAGGGGTATGAAAGAACTTGCATTCGTGCGATAAAATTTTGAACCATTTCACGAAATATAAATCTTTGGGTATGTCTCAATCTCTCTGCCATAAAATAAGGCAGTCAGAAAGTCACAACTCCACAAAAACAGATACTCAAGCAAATGGAACACTACAGTAAAAGAAAGGGCCTGATAGATTCCATAAACGAGTTACAAAAGTAAAAAATGTGAAAACGTTTGCCGTCTCGGTACAATATTCTTCCCCACAATATTCTCTATATGTGTTAGTGTGCATCACTTAGCCCTGTGCGTACAGTAGTAGTGGTGTGTCATTGGTTCTGATTCAGAGAACTAAGTCACACAGGGCCTCAGTGTAGCAGTGTACAACAATTTTTTGTAACATGAGTTTTTTCCCCCTGCACCTATGGGATGAATCATGGCTGAAGGTAAACAATTGAGTATTCATTTTAGAATAACAACGCAATCATGGCTAAGTTATTTAGGCATTTTGATATTAACGTTATGATGTGGGTAGTGTTAATAGTGCTGAAGTAATAGCTTGATCAAAAGTATTCCTCAAAGTCCCACAATGCCTTCACAGGGTGACCTACTGTACAGTCACTTGAGCACTTAGGAGTTTTTGCGAAAAGAGCAAATTCCTTGTCCAAAATTGCTAGGTTTGATCCAGTTTTACAGAGTCCCATAACAAAAAACACTGGCTGTAATATATCAATGAAAAATTGTAAAGATTCAATGTAACATATTTGAAAGGATTAGAGTATGTTGAAAAACCACCAGCTATGCATTTTAAGGAAGTAAACAATACCTCATTGAACCTTGCATTGTGTTCACACTAATGAGTTATGAAATTGTTATCAGTGTCTTCATCATTAAAAGCTATTAATTAGGTTGATCAATGGTCTCACATATTAGTGCAATCACAGAGGTTAAATTTCAATCAGGTTATAATGCCAAGGGAATCCAGACCTACTTCATAAAAAATAAAAAAATCATGGCTCCTATAAAAATCATTCATGATAAAAACCAGCATACATACAGTATGTGCAACTAAAGTAGTTTCATATTGGGTATCATGTCCAAATAAAAGCTCTTGATTGTATTCAGTTTTCATACTTTTAAAAATGACCATCTGTGTGCAGTAATTTGGTGTTAGTAAGTAACATGAAAATGCACAAGACTAATGTTCAACAGGCACTAGATAGTTCTCATGTCCATACTGTAGCACAAACCAGGGAGTTGTTCCATTACAACTATCTGCACGAACAGGCTATTATGATCAGAGTTGTTATGGAACAAATAAAACTCCCTTGTATGATGTTAGCACTGTACTGTGTGACAAAACACTTAAATGCATACATGTGGTAACATGTTGCTATGATCCGATACTAGCTGGTTGGGTGTATAAATAGATCACCATTATGCAAACTGCACTGCACATGGTTTCCATTATGTAATAAGTTTCATTTTATGAATTTGTCAATCTGACATGTATGCTACTGTATATGTGTAGGCTGCATGTACAACTTATTGTATCTTAAAAATATACAGCAAAAAACTATTGAGAACTGTGATAAACAACATTTTCAAAGTGACAGTTGGGGATCTAAAAAGACCACTGAAAGCCTTCTGTAGCGATATAACATGATACTAAACATTATATATCTCTGCAGGCTAGTGTACCCTGCTTTGAGATGTATGGTTTAAATAAGGTTTTCACAAGTTTGCCCTGTTGACCCAACCACTGGCCTAGACATACCAATAAATAGATCTATCCATGCTTCAAATTGAGTTTTCACAATTTGACCATTTTTACCTAAATTTCCTTTGACCTTCACCAAAAACAATAGGCTTCTTGTACTTGTGATGCATCTATACATACATACTGTACCAACTATGAGATCTGTCCAATAAAGCTTACTGTGTTTACAAGCTAGGATCACAAACACAGTACTCCTACCAATGCACACGCACACATATGCCATTGTGAGTGGAAAGTTTCAACATCATTGAAACCAAACATTAAAAATGAGCTCAGTCATAATGCCAAAGTCTGTGTACACAAGTAGTCCTGAGCTTAAACCCCACATGATACGTTGAGGGACTAAATGTACCGGTATACATAGTCTAGGGTGCATGCAATTTTTAAGTAAATGAACTGCATGCGGGATGAGGCATTGAACCATGCATGAATACTCAGTCAATCTCTTGAAGTGATTGCATACTAAATTCCTGGGTACAACTTACATACCAAATAATAGATCAATATTCAAACTTAGTAGTGTGGCATTTTTCTCAATTGTTGCATATATGCGGTTTCCATGAAAAAAAGTGATAGCTAAATTAACTAAACTGACATGAATATTGGACAACATGTACACTAAGTATTGACATCAAATAGGGAACTGCACTGTCAAGACTTCCACCTGCAATTTATGAAACAATTATCTGGACTTATTTATGTTCATTCTCTTGTCAGAAAAGATGGCTTAAATTTGGCACAATTTGAGGAATGCATGAATGCAGAATGAGAACACCACAGCAGATATGCTCCACTTTATTGCAAAAAGTACAGGGCTGCAATTTCAAGGTCGACACAGGATATCAAAATACTGTAACTTTGAGCTGCTGGTTCATGCTGACCATGGGATGCAGCGAGAAATGGCTTATATGGAAATAAGGAGCTCCCACAAGCATATATTGCAAACATCCCTAGTTGTCTTTAATATTCAGTAAGTATTGACTGTGAGATATATTTTAAATCCCTATGACCTGAAGTTAGTTTTCTAAAGTCTTCCCTTTAATATCCTCTAAGTCTGATCAACACACACTATACATAATATAAATTTACTGTACTAAGTTTCAACACGAAAAAAAGATGATGAAAATTTGCTGTTTATTTTCAAAAAATGAAAACGATCTAAGGCAACGGCTAACAAAGTAATGTAAGAAAGACTTTCTACTTCCCACCAAGTCCACTGCCAAACCTTTTGTTTTACTTTGCTACTTCCACCATCATAGAATGTTATCAGAATTGAAATGACTTAATGTGTAGTCTTTGAAAACCAAATGTACTGTAAATCTGCCATCTGGCAGGCTGGAATGAATTGTAGGTAGGATTGTGAAGCAAAGACTTGAGGTGTTAACACACCATCACATTTTAACCTTGATTTTGTGTTTATTTGTACCTTTTGCAACAATGTCACTATCAAAATGTGAGGCTTTAAAAAAATATTTACATGGAATGTACTTCAGTGAAACTTTGACATATGATTGAAATGTTGTTTTGGTTTGTTGTAGGTTAACAAGAGCTGGTGGAATTTCTCCACAAGAGAAGGAAGTACTGTCATCAATAAAATCTGCAGACAGAAGAATATTTTTACTGAAGATCAAAATTTTCAATGAAAGGAAAGGTTTTCGATTAAAATTGGACAAACAACTTCTGTAGATACAATGAGGACTAGATTTATATGCCATTGCTTGGAGCCAGGTACGGTGCATTCCATGAGTTTGAATTTTTTTTTTTAGTTTCTGGACAGGTATATGACATGCAGCATACAAATTAAAATTTGTTAATGAATTTTCTTCCTTCACAGCATCATAAAATTCATTATTAATAATCCATTTATACAAATTCTTATGTTGCTGTATTTGAGAATAATTTTCGTTAGTAAAACAAAGATTTTAATCATATTCATTGCATTAACTATTATTCATGTAACTCCCTTACTTCACTGTATCACTGTATCACTGTTTCACCAATCCATTATTCCAGTTGTTATACTGCTGGGAGGGGAGACACCAAGGTCTTTTAATACTTCAGTTACCCAATTAATGCTAACTAGATGCTCAATAATGCTTCCCACAATGGGGATGTTGGGTCTAGCAAACCTTAAGTCTAGTGGACCCTCAATGTAATGGGCATCCTCCCCCCCCCCCCCATGTTGGTACTGCATGTGGTATACTTTTGTTAGTGAAACTAAGAGTTTCATCCTAGTCATTACATTGAGGGATGCTCTTTATTAAACTCCCTTACTTCACTGCAGCGTATTGGTAATCAACTATTCTAGTTGTAATGTTGCTAGTACTGTATTTGAGAATCCTTTTGTTAGTGAAACGAAGAGTTTAATGCTATCCATTACATTTAGGAGTACTCTCTAAGTGTCTCTACCTTCTCAACATCATATAATAAATTATTAACAATCCATTATCTTTTTATATTTATGGCAGAGCTGTAGTCGAGTCCAATTAGCCAGAGTCTGAGCCAAGTCCGAGCCCACTTGGTATGAGCCAAATCCAAGACCCTTCAAGTCCGAGCCGACTCCAGATATTCAAATATGATCATCTTTGGTAAAAATTCTTGAACTGTTATGATAATTATGCACCCAGGAGGAAATTTACCTCATGCTATAATTTTTTCGGACCAGATAAGTCGCAGCAAGCTTTTCCTGGTTCATAAATGTTCAGCCCGGGCGCTCAACTTTCAAACCATGCAGGGAGAGGCAAAATCATATTCAAACCACGACCACCGCCAGGTTAGAACGTGCTTGTGAGAACCCTGCTCTACTAAAAGTGATATTCTAGTTACATTTAGGATTGCTCATTAAGATTTTCAAATCATCATCATTGTCTTGGTTGCTACTTTTTCTGATGTCATCATCATTTGTGAATTATTGTTATTGTTGCCATGTTACATTTGCCAGTATCAATTTTGCTTATTGTTCTCTCAAAATTGCAGAGTAGAAGGAAGAAATGTTAGCTAATAGTTATTATACCATATGTTCTTGGTCTCTAAATTGTTTACGCTGAGGTCAGTATGAACAGAAGTGTTTATAATAGTTTTCCTTTCTGTTAAAGTATTTTCTGAATCATTTCATTAATTTTATATTTATACTGGAATTTTCAGTAGGTGTTGGCTTCATTGAGGGTCAAAGGCTACTCAAGGTCAATAGAGTAACATAGAGCATCTAACTCAACAAGGAAAAGTTGGTAGTCATATATAGTGCATATAGGTTTCTGACATTGAGTACTATTCTATAAATTTGTACAGTATAGCCGAAGCCCATGTGAGATAACTAGATATATGAAACTGAAAGCCATGTTAACATGATAGTTCAATATTGGAATGATGAATGGAAGTTTGTATGCAGGTGTATCATGTGCTGAGTGCTCTTAGCCAAGTCAAAGGTTATTTGAGGCCAATATAGGTAAAATCTGAAAACCTTCATGATCCCATACTATCTAGTATCTGACTAGTAGCTGCTTTAATAGCTGAATCTTAGGGCAATTAATATATTTATCAGAACAAGTAATGTACCTCAAAAGACTTCTTAAGCTCTTTTGAGCCCCATTCAATATTTCAGTGTATTAACTTCATCATTCTTTTAACAAATTTACTCCAAATTGCTAGTTTCATGTTCTGACAATGAACCTTTGTCATATCATGTTGCATGAGTGCTGTAACTGGTTTACAAGCTTGCAAAAGTCTTAAAAGGAGGATAGGGTGTTGGGATAAATAGTTCAAAATAATATTAACAAAATTGTACCATATTTTGCTTTTCTTTTTTCCCATATGTTGCCACTGCTTGAATAAGACTAGTTGATAGGACTTTTTGTGAGCTCCACCTTTGACAACAAGGTACAGTAGACTTCAACTGCATCTTGTTGGCAACATCCTAGGAAAGTTTCAATAAACACAGATGTTTCTATAAAATGAGGAATCTGATGAACATTCCAATACTGCGAGTCTTTATTGGACATTTCAGCAGGAGGCAATAAACAATTCTGCTATCGTTACATACTGTAGGTCCTTCATAAAATGCCACTTAAAGAACTGTATTACTTCCTTGGGGAGGTGAATTTTATTGTCAAATACAACATCTGTCAAATATTTAGTTTCCCAACCTGTCCAACTCCCCCCCCCCCACCCCTCCATTTATCCCGAGTAGTTTACAGAAACTGGGACAGAACATTTTTTGTGGGAAACAAGGTTAAATAATGTTGTTTGAGGTATTGAGCATTTATCTATATGTCCCTTTCGAATCTAGATAGGAGGAAGTAGCAAACAATGCAAGGAAAACATGAAGTTCAAGTGGATGCTTTAATTGCTTTTACCCAAAACATTGCTATATTCATTGATAAATATAATCCACTTCAAATTCAGTACCGTTATACAACATGCAAAAGAGTTATGATATTGATGTACTTTCTGAATTTAGACCATTGCAGGTGAACAAGTTTAACATTGGTTTTTAATTTGGCTGTATGTAGAAAACACCGGTTACATAATGAACCTCAGATACAATGTCGTGTAAATACATATTACTGCTAGGAGCTGTTTAACAAACAGTGAAAGAAAAATTTATTACTTGACTATCAAGAGATTCGCAGAACTCCACTCCTTCAACAATATTTACAGTGGTGCAGACTTCAAAGCAGTGCAAGGGCAACAACTGCCTATCTCTTTAAGAAATTTCCAAGTGCTTTCATTTCTAGCATTTGCATATGTTCAAAAGAAAAATGAAATATTAAAAGATGTGGTCTTTTCAACATGTTACCACATCTCCCCCCCCTATCTCCCCCATCAAAAAAGTATTGCATGTACAGCAGTAACCCTTTTTGTACATGTGCAGAGGGGGGCAGAGCCTTATTCATGACTTGACCAAGCCCTTTATCCATTTGAATAGCACAAGTTATGTCAGTGGTATTCACATCAATGCCTCATAGAAAATGTGCCTCATGGTAAATTTTCTAGCTGATAGCATGAATGTGAATGAGCTGAAGTTGTAGAAGTTGCTTTGTTTATATATTTCTGAAAGTAACATGAAATTTCATATTGATTTTTAATGAAAATATTTGCATTTATCAGTAATAAATAGAAAGAATACATAATGATTTCTGCTATAGTGTCTTATCTCTGCCTCTTATGTTAAAATTGTGTTCATTGGTTGGTCCTTGTACTTCGAACATATTGCTCCCTAACTCAGCAAACCCATAATCGATCTGAAGATGCTAATTCAGACAGCTTACTGTTCTAGCAAGTTCTCGACCAATTATATTGATGAATTTGCATCTGGATGAATTTGCACTGGATGAATTTGAATCATGCCAACTATGTAAGGAGCCATTTCTTTAAACCTTGCAAGACTGGTCTATAGAGTTTCAGCTAATTTAATACAAGCCGATCGATGAAGAATTCAAATACTGTGTAATCCTATCCTACTTCAAAGGTGTACGTGGTCGAAAGGTTTCCTAGTAAAATTACTGGTCCTTTCAGATCTGCAACTTCATCTTGAGAACTTCTTTTTGGTCACATAATAGCTTGAAACAATTGAAAGTTGGAGACAGTACTTTGAAGATATGTGCTTCGGCACCATGTACCCAGTGGCGTAGCCACGGGGGGGGGGTGGGGGCGACAGCCCCATGAAAGCTTGTCGCCCGCCCACTGGGATTTTGGGTGTCGAAAAAATTATATGTGCGAAAAATATATCATTCATTGGTCTGCATGGTATCGAATCTCCATGATGACCACTCATGAACGACCCTTCGACCGCGGACCGGCAGTAGGCTATAGTTGCTGATAAACCTGACGTGACATAGCACATAGGCCGAGATATGTCATGATATTTCAAAGCAACTTACCAGATTGTCTTTTTTCTTCTATTTCTCTAAACTATTTGATGACCATATCAAGACATGGGGATCTCAAAATAAAGGGTGTTGTGAAACTTTAGAGCAGCTTACAAGGCCTGGGAAGTGTTATTTCCAACGATCTAGGAGGTCTTTATAGCTGAAAATTTCCCGTACGCTGAGCGCCAACCCATGGTGGCACTCCACTCAGGTAGTAACAAGACGCCCTCCCAGGAATTGGTCAAGCCCCCCCCCAAGCGCCCACCCCCTCCACTGGAACAATCCTGGCTACGTCACTGCATGTACCACAGGTTTATCTGATATCAAAGTGAAAGCGGCTTTCCACAAGAATAAAGAAAGCATATCTACGTTTTTGTGTAACACCTACACAACTCAATCCCCACGCAAACAAGACTACCTACGTATAGTTTTCATTGAGGATTCCAATAATTCCTGCAATTTCCTACCAATAACATATGGAAAGTCATTCCTGTTATCGTGGCGGAGCTAGGGGTATTGGTAAGAGGGGGTGAGAATGGTCTGTATGGGCGCTTTCGACTTTATCTAAGCGGAGCGCCACCACAGGTTGGGGCAGAGCGTACAGAAATCTTTTGAGTAAAGATACTCCCTATATGGCCGGAAATGACCCTTTCCGGGCCTTGCTAATTTGCAGATAAACGAAGAATAAATAGGTGTCATCGCCAACAATATGTGACAAATGTCAATAGGTAGATGAGAGCGCCATAAAAAAAGTCAATAATCGCGAATAAGTAAAAAAAGTGATAAATAGCTGAAAAGGGCGCCAACAGTCCCTATGAGTCCGTTGGGGGGGGGGGCATCCGCCTCTGACTGTATTGACGCTCCGCCACTGTTGGGAGCTCAGTGTAGGAAGAGAAGGGGGGAGAGGGACAGTATTTTTTAACGGTTTGGGTGAGCGTCTGCAATGATTCGTAATGACATGTTATCGCAAGCGTTCAACATGCTCAAATAAAAAGAATGAATGAGGAGGAATTCATATCACTTTTCAATCATTTTTTGAAACAAATTGAGCGAATTGATCGCTAGTAATCTTGAAATTGGTTTTATCACGGTCATTGTCATGTTTCTTATATGTACCTTTCTCATATAAAAGAATTCTGTACGTAAGGTTATCAGAAATACTTTTAAAATGACACCAAAGAGATTAAAAATTCTTTTCGAATTTGTTAATAATATTGTCTTTTAAGAGACACCGTAGACACGTTGCTCGGTTGGGTTTACTGCAATAGTGGCAAATGGAGACCAATATCCGCACTTAGTGGACCTAATGTTATAGTCGTGCATTGACCTTGAACAGAGGGGCCTACCGTGAAAACGTACGGAAAATTCATCCTTTTATATCTCAGCGAGACAATTCCACTGGATACAATAATATGACTCAAAAGTCCTTAGATGTGGTCATCATAACAATCACAATAAAAGATATCTATGAAAAGCAGATTAAAGATATGATGGAAACTCAAATGTGGAACAAAAACGATGTCCCTACGGATGCCGTTTAGTGACATTTACATAATTTGTGTGTAGTAGGTTCCGTAGCTCTTTTGTGGAAAAACTTTGTAATATGCTTAAAGTTGGTAGTTCATCCATGCTTTAGATTAATGAGAGACATAGATCATCACGTTTTATGAGGAGGGAGGCTATTTTAAAAATCTGGGTAATAGGTACTGTAACTCTTTTCTTGGAGAAAGCTTGGAATATGCGGATAAGGAAGAAAGTTTCGAGTTCCTCCCACGCATTAGATAAATGAGGGACCTAGTTTATCTCGCTTTGCGAGGATATCTCATATATTAGGTGTAAGAGAAGCGGTGATTGTAAGGAAGGGAAGGGGAGAATGGGGAGGGGGGTAAATGATGTTACCAGGGGGACCTAATAATTTGTCCTAAATGAGATTTAAAGAAATCATTAATGTAAGTAAATTTCATTACTGCCTGCTCTCGCTGATTTCTTTTAACCCTATAGAGCGGAGTGTGTGAGGTGAAGAAGGGTAGGGCAGGATGGGGAGGGATGATAAATGACGATGTAACCAGGGGGCTGATAATTCGTTCAATAAGAGATTTGAATATATATATATATGTAAGTTTATATCATTACTGCCTGCTCTCACTGATTTCTGTCAACCCTAAGTTACGCTTATCGGAAGACTATACGCCGATAATACAATTCTTTAACAAGGAGATGCTTCTAATTTATTAAACTGTGTAACTTTCACTAAGCTATTTGGAAAAAAATATGCTTTTAAGTTGAAAGACTCAGTAAGGATCAATTAAGTAGAACAAAGATCGTTGCGTGCTGCGTGTAACGATGAAGTTTCCTACATTGGGATGGAAGAGTACCAGCCTACCAGGGAGTGTAAGATTGAGTGGGAAGTTAAATGACGGTGTAACTGAGAAATTAAAAAAATCTTAGTGATAAAATCATTATTGCTTGCTCTTTGCTGATTTAACATTAGAATAAGTGTCTCTAATCATTAGATATTCCTTTAACATACGAGGTTCGGTTGGGGAAGGGGGGGGGGGATACTAGACGGATTGACGGGGAAGAAGATTGGGAGCCAGTGGCGGAGCTAGGGATATTGGTCAGAGGGGCGAGAAAGGTCTGTACGGGCGCTTTCGACTTTATCTAAGCGGAGCGCCACCACAGGTTGGCGCAGAGCGTACAGAAATCTTTTGAGTAAAGATACTCCCTATATCGCCGGAAATGACCCTTTAGGTATAAGTGTCATCGCCAACAAAATGTGACAAATGTCAATAGGTAGATGAGAGCGCAATAAAAAAGTAAATAATCGCGAATAAGTAAAAAGTGGTGAATAGCTGAAAAGGGCGCCAGCTTCCCATTTGAGTCCGCCCCCCCCCCGCCTGACTGCATGGACGCTCCGCCACTGCCTGTTATGACATTAGAAACAAATACTGATATGAGATGAATGTGGTATATACCTACTGACGACTGATAACGGTATTATAGTGCTTGTTCTAGCATTTTGACATCGTATGAATCTAGCAGACAACGTACAGGTACCGTCTGGTACCATTATCCGTTTTGAGTGCTATTTAGGGGTTCTAGGACAAAATCCCCCGGACAAAATCCCCCCAGACAATATCCCCATGACCCATACAAAGCCTGCCTGCAACAACCAGGGATGGCCCAGGTGTGACAGTCAAGGCATGGGACATTGCACTGGTTAGGGTACCGTTCAGGGGATTGGTCAGGGGACTGGTCAGGGTACTAGTGAGGGTACTGGCTAGTGTAACTGTGAGGGCTCCTGTTAGGGTACCTGTGAGGGTACCGGTCAAGGTACTGGTCATGTGACTGGTCAGGGTACCGGTCATCATACTGGTCACTCTACCAGTCCGGGTTCCACTCAGTGTACTGGTTAGGGTACTGGTCAGGATACCAGTCCGGATACTGGTCAGGGGACTGGTCGGGAGATCATTGAGGGTAATTGCGAGGCTACCTGTTAGTGTGGCCATGGGATATAGCTCCATGGTGTGACATTTAAGGGACCGGTCAAGGTACTGGTCAAATTACTGTTTATTGTACCAGTACTAGTAAGGGTACGTGTCAGAGTATGTGTCAGGGTGCCTTTCAGGATACCAGTTGGGATACCGGTCGAGGTACCGGCCGGGGTACAGGTCAGGGAGGGGTACCGGTGGGGTAACTGTCAGGCTCACTATTAAGGTACCGGTCGGGGTATGGTCGGAGTACTGGTCCGGGAACCACTGAGAGTACCACTGAGAGTACCAATGGAAATACTGGTGAGGGTAACGGATGACGGTACTGGATGACGATAGCAGGGACCGGGATGACGCATTTTTGTAAAGAATTGATGGGATTTTTTATAGCTTGGGGAGATTTTGGCTTGGGTGGATTTTGTCTTAGGGGGATTTTGTCCAGGGGGATTTTGTCCTAGGGGGACTTTGTCCGGGGGGATTTTGTCCTGTCACCCTATTTAGGTATTAGTATTGGACCAAAAACAGTATTAATGTCGGCACGAAACAAACGTTAAAGAAAGCTCAAATGTTGTTTGTCCATCTCTAACATCCCTGGTGGAACCATGGAAATATTTGAAAATTGTCAGCACTGTGGCAAGTCCCCAGACATTTTGATATGTTACCATTATAGTTAACAAATTGGGTAAAGCCTGTTCAGGGAATGATGATAAGCAGCCCCTCCACTTTTATGTTTTTGACAAAATACTATACACTCAAAGCCAGATTTTTAAAGCAAAAAAATTATGGCTCAGGAACTAATGGTATACTGGCAGTTTTGAACTAAAATTGACAGTGAATAATACATGAATTGCATCAGAACATAATTTAAGTAATGTATAAATGAATGTGCAGTTGCAACTGTTCACTGTATGTTTATTTTTTTTCACTCCTCCGAGGAATACTGCTACAAACAGTCAAACAACAAACAATTTTCAATTGATCAGGAATACATCAGAAAGTGTCCCTTTCTGTACACTACTGTAGAGTATACTGTGTTGCTGACTCAAAACGTAAACAGAGATAGAGGCAGTGAATGTGATTGCTTAAAATTCATCAAAAATTGTTGAAGATTTGTTTTTTTTTAAACTTCTACCCAGAAATCTGGCTTCTTACCAAACACATACAGTAGTGGAGATTAGCATGATATTAAAAGACGAGACACAATAAAAATTGTACAATCATATTCAAGCAGTTGATTGTATTTTCAATCCCAGTTTATATTTTCCACAAGATTTATTTCACATAAACCAGGATACTTGCACTATTTCATGACCTCAATTTACTGACCTCTCTCATACATGAGAAACATTTTGGGAACTAACTTATACCTCAAGTATTTATCTAGACTTACCAGTATA
Organism: Apostichopus japonicus; assembly: GCF_037975245.1. NCBI lineage: Eukaryota > Metazoa > Echinodermata > Holothuroidea > Aspidochirotida > Stichopodidae > Apostichopus > Apostichopus japonicus. The sequence goes on along the minus strand of NC_092569.1, from coordinate 32,176,121 downwards.
GGCTGTATCTAATACCGTAACCAATGCAAATTACCACAATATCATGGAGTTTCCATGCTTGGAGGGACAAAATCATACACAATACCCCTGGATTGCACAATTTCATACCTATAGTTACAAATGTTGTGGTTTTACAGTATGTTTCATTGGGCTGCACTAGGTTTCCATGACATTGGTGCTAGTTGCATGTGCCTTTGCTGTATTCACTCCCCTCAATTTTGAGGGAAAAAATTTAATTTTGTTAAAAGAATAAACTGGTTCTTGGTGTAATAAAAGACCACAAGCTTTCAGTAATTAAGTCAGGCCTAACATTGTAAACTTTTCCCATAGCATAACCCCTGAACCCCACTTGTAGAATTGTGAAACTGTGGTTCAGAAACAATGCAGTGTACCCCTGGAGATTTTGTGGGATAAAAGTTTGATAGATTTTTATAATAGTAATCTGCTTAACAAATACCCTTAGTCCTGCACAAGTATCTGTGTGGTGGTTGTTTAAAATTACTGTACTATGGCTTGCTGATCTTGCTTGGAATACAAAATTAAAACATCTTAAATCATGAGAAATGCATTTAAGAACAGTTAAAGCAAGGTAAGGCAGCAAAATATCCAGTAACCTCAACACTTAAGCATCGGGACCACTTCAGTTGTATAACAAGTTCCATGTTCTTGACAAGCAGCTGCAAATGTTCCCTAATACTTACAAAAACATGTAGTGCCACAATGTCACCAAACTAAAATATTTCAAGAAGTACATTGCAAAAGAATGAGTCCATTTATACAGTTAAATATGTAGAAGACTTCCCATGAAGACTGGTCTGCATTCTCTTGGTTCTGTCTGCTTGAAGCTTATAATATTAATTTCCTCTATCTTTTATATGGTGTAACAGTGTAACATATCCTGGAACTAGTTAGTTTTCTGTTACTGCTCTGCATTTATGTGAAGCAAATACTACATTACTGTGCCAATCCAACAACTATTCCCAGCAACTTCCTAACTCCATTGAAAGATGTGCTGTGTCCCAGAGGATATACATGAGATGTGTGAATCTACTTCGCGATTTACAGGACATACTTTTGCTTTGCTTGGCATCGGCTTCTATGCAAGCTTTTAATTGATAAGCCCAACAAGGAGCTACTGTATACCACTATGTACAGCATGATGAAAAGCTTGGTTGATGATTGTATTCACCCCACTGTAAACTGTGTGATAATCTTGCCTGGCATTTCTAATTAGAGCATATCCTTTGCTGTATTAGCCTGTAGATCTATCCATCTGTTGGTACAAAAAGAAAAGCTTTCTCTTAAAGATATGCTGATTTGGTCCCAATTATAGCACGCGCAATATAGCTTGGAATGTTTTGCGATTACCGATTAGACCTCACATGACCTCACACTCTACAAATGATGAAAACAATGAACTGCTTTACAAAACTAAATCTCCTTTAATCATCTCACAACCTTTCATATATACTATTTTCACTGTAAATTTCAATTCGTTTATCCATCCCATTTTGGGCCCATTAATTCTTGATTCATCTTGCCTTGTATACAACATTACACATTTTATTTATGCAGCCATGCATTCAATTGGAGCTGAAACAGCTCCCTACCATAGCAAGTGCTTTTAAAAGTTGCAAGTCATTCAAGCTTTACCAATTGTAAAGATTTCAAAATTTAAATATACATGTACATTTTATGTGGACCTAGCCTGACAATTTGGTGTTGTCTTGCATTGACCTTTAAGATTAAAAACCAGAGAGTGGATATAGCTCTAGTGTAGTTAAATACTATGGACATAGAGGAAAAGATACCACCACATTAACCAGATCATACAAAAGTTTTCATCCCTTCTGATTGTTTCTTTCTTCATTCCATAACTTTGGAATAAATTACCTCAGATGTTACTCGTATTTGAGATAATAGAGTCCTATGGAGTCAAGTTTATGCGATGTCAAACCTACAGAATATTAACTTACTTTTTGGTTAATTCAGAAAATATCTTCCATTTTGCTGTCAATGATGCAGTAGGTCACCACATCAGTTTGTCCCAGACGGCATCTGTGCTCTAGCTATGATTGCTACCGTTCCAACATTGACTTTTTCACTGCATGGCAGCTTCATCGTACAGTGTTATTCCCTTGGATAGTGGGATGTTGTCATTCATCTTGAGATTGAGAATGTTGATCATCAAATTTGTCTGAGAAAACATTAACAGTGCCAATCAAATAAATATCAAATGGTCAGAGTGTAGATGTGCATTATTTCAATTTTTATTGTACACTTCTCTCCAATATATTTTGGGCCAATACAGAGCTCAGATCTTTAACACTGAATATTGCACATTTAGTCAACTTGGTATTACTTATGGATCTAAATAGATTTAACAAAATGACTTACAGTATATGCAAGGGAAGGGATAGAAGGCTTTATCAAATTTTTGTGTTATATAGATATTTGGAGGATGTTAACTTTTAATTAGGTGCACTCAGCTTTTGTAATAGTTACATTATGGAAATGTACTGACTCAATAACCTTTTGGATGCATGGCATTGTTATTTTGTACAAATTTTGGCTAGTTATAAATAAGACACTTGAAACACAATGCATCACTTGAGAGACTTAGATTAAAGGTATTCTGCATTGGCCCAAATTTGATGCTGGATTTTCTAGTAATATATCCTTTAACTGTTTTTATTGATACCCTCACTGGGATATTCAGACATCTTACAGTACAGTGGTGTTTAGAATGTCTGAGAATATTTTGGAGAGTAAAGACTTCCAAGAACTTTTTGAAAAGTTCTAACAATTATAGCATCTCTTATTCAATACAGGCTACTTGTAAGTTACATTTGCATGGTGACGTCAGTCTCTAATAATCTAGGCATAGCTACTGTACAGTATAGTAAAGGCTTCATAATTGACGCACCCCCGTAATTGACGCACCTTAAATTATTACTAGCAACGATACAGCAGGCCACCTAAACTTTTTTGCAGTCAAACAGAATTACATATTTCATGAGTTTGAATCCATTTGAGGTATTTGCTGACCAAATTGTGGTATTTTTCAAGCTTTTAACACCCTCCCCCCCAGTTTTGCACGTTTTTTGGCCATTTGGAAATCTTACACCCTTAAAATACCCAACATTACCTCAATATGAAAACACTACTCTCTGGGACATGACCTGTCAAAGCTTAGTGGCTCAGAGCATAGCAAACAGCATCTAAAGTCAATGGATGTATACTAAGGCCTACACTACAGTTAGCTTATCGACGAATGTGTCAATTTAGGGGTATGAAAGAACTTGACACGGCAGACATTTTGTGGTCAAATTCTGCTCAATTGTACGGTGCATAAGCACAGAACCTTAAATATTTTGAGATCAGAACATTTCTGAGGAACTACACATATGAAAAACACATACAGTTGAGTAATTTGGATTTTTCATTGATAGATATCATTGATCAAATCCTTAAGTGCGTCAATTATAAGCCCACCATGCTACAGTATCTGGTCATGATTAGGGCAATGTACAGTAACATAATTGTCCAGCAAAATCTAAGGCCATATATGATACATACATGCACAGTAGGCTAAGAAGTTAAGCTGACCTACTTGAAATCTAATTTCTCTGGCAGTTGGTATTAATTTGTAGATCAAACTACAGACCAGTTTACCCTTGACTCAATGCTAAGGTATTGTTAGGACTTGGACTATGGCCCTAGGCTACAGCCGAACGTAGGCTAGGCCTTACAAGTTTTAGGCTAGAAGCTAGTCTAGACTATTGAAATATGGGTATGAACAAATAACGTGAAGGTGTATGCAACAACCTTATAATATCAACGTTATTAATATCACCAAACTTTATTGACTAATCTCATGGACCTTACCTGAAGTTGTTGGTGAGACGTTTTCGTGTTAACGGTACTTTTTTAAGAAAAAGTCAACAAGGAAAGAACCTGGGCACGAAAACCAAACTACCCGGCGAACGACTGACCCGATCTCAAGCCCAGTGGCCTTGCATCGAGAGGGAACAGATACTACACATCATCTAATATTAGCCGAAACTGTTATTGGGTTGCAAGCAATGCAGCCTACGGGTATGCGTTAGCCCTGGCGTATACAGTGTACACAGCGAAGAGCGTATACACTGAATACAGGCTACTGCCGCTGTCAAGAAAACTACGGATGCCTGTACGTCAGGTCAACTTATATACCAACTGGGGGATATACTTTGAGAGCAAGACTTAGGTTTACCGTAAGGGTTTGACCAATTGGATTTTTCCTTGCCAAATGACCCAAAAAGTAGGTAGCAACTTATAACGACTGATATGCAGTCCTAGTACCATAAGGTATACTGATGTAAAATTTCAAGTTGATCCAATCATTTCACCTCAGGTAAACCTAAGCACCAACTTGGAGAAGTAAACGTAAATACCAATCCAGTGCTATATATATATATATATATATATATATATATATATATATATATATATATAGTAAATCAATAAAGAATAACACACCAGAAAAATTCCGCTTCACGACCTGTATAACTAAATAACTGTCAGTTATTCAAAGCCAATTTATACGCGTTAACACACCAGTAGAATCACTGTTGTCGACTTGTACGGACTTCGGTTCATCACACAAAGATCCTGGGTTCGATTCCTACCTTCGCCTGATCAGTCCCAAAAGGACGAAACCGGTCGTGAAGTGGAATTTTTCTGGTGTGTTATTATTGATTTACTATATATATTTGTCATACCACTTGCAACACATTCAATTCTTATATATATATAATATATATATATATATATATATATATATATATATATATATATATATATACATATATATATATGTATATATATATATAATATATATATATATATATACGTATCTGATATATATATATATATATATATATATATATATACATATATATATATACATATATATATATATATACATATATATATATACATATATATATATATATAAATGTTACCCTATGTTTTGTGAGTAGTTCGACGCCAACCCTGATAATGACTTCATATAAATATGTAAGTATTTGAAATGTGTGTGTATATGTCCTAGAAACCAAGAATCGTTAAAAATCAACTTGCAATTGTCCATTTCCAACCAACTAATAATACTTGGGGGTGGGGGTTGGGAGGGTGAGGGTTGACTACGAGGGATGCAACAAATTAGGGAAAAATGCAAAAGTTTACTTTGATGTATTCTTTTATTCTTTTGTGAGACTCATGCAATAATAAATTTTCAAACTATCAAACAACAGTAAGCTGGTTAATATTAATAATTTGATATCAATTTCAATTAATATCTGCTCATTCCCTTAGAAAATTAATTATTTAGTCGAATCGTCCCGTTTGTAATTTTTGTTGCTTTTCTTCTTCTTTCTTGTCTATGGCACGTCCAGCTGTCCGACGCTCGAAGATCTGTATGGATATTTTCTTATTTCTAAGTAAAACCTGCTCTTTTTGGCAATGTGTTATTTATACAGTGTTTTGTCTACACCGGCCGTATTTTCATATCTGTGTATTGCAGGCTACATCCGTAACCGTTCAAACTATAACCATACCAGAACATGTACGTTCCTCCAGTAGAGCCGTCGTAGTCTCCGTTGAGGTGAGAATAACCACAGTAACTACAGTAACTGCCATCAGGGTAATAACGGCAATAGTAACGGCAATAACTAACATTATAATAATAATAATAACGGTACCACCAGGCTCCTCTGTGTCCCTCCGCACAGTCGTAACTACTCGATCCGTCGTTGTCCTGGTCTTTTGTACTGAATTGTCTATTGTTGTTAAAAGACAAACCATCATAACCTGCAAAAAACGAGAAAGACTAAGTAAATCGATAAATTATAAACTTTGAACGAATCCAACATCAGATACAAGGTAGAGGGCAATGCGTTTTTGTCCTACCAAGTTGAAAACGTCCGTTCCGCCTATGTTTTGCATTTTTTGTTAAATAATCAAGATAAATAAGTTGGTATTCTGCCTTTGCAAGGGCGTTGTTATACTTTTTCTTTCTTGGTTCCGTTTAAAATGCAGTGCCACAATAGGAGTCATATACAGATGGGGAAACTATTTTAACCAAATACTACGTTTGAGTTACAAGAGTCGCTAATATCGCTTTTTATTTTATATTTTTTTATCGGCATTTAACACTACTATTCATTTATTTATTTTATTGTTATATTTAAGTTCACAACTTAGCTTCCTAACACTGTCAAAACTTGAGTTATAAATTTCTTGTTTGTGTCGGTGTTAAATGTTGTAAATTGTTGAATAATATTATGTTTAATTTAATTTGCATAACCAACTTTTCATTTATCCCCTTATTCAACCAAGTGCTTATTTTTGCTTGTACCACATAGGCTAACTTAGGCTCTCTTCGAACTTGGATAAGGAGGATGTGAGGGGGGGGGGGGGGCTGTGTGATGTAGCTTTGTATGTCATTCAAGTTAGGAAAACAAGGGTATCATTGAAAGATCTAGTCCTGAGGAATCTTACATGTTATTATTACATTCAAAGTAATAATTGCATTTTGCTTAAAAAGCCACCTACCCATAAAACAAAATTAAATAGACGGCGTAAGTCTTTCTATCAATATTGTGGTTGTAATATAACATCTGGCCGGCTCCAAGTTCCTGTTTTACTGTTTACATGGTATACAGGGTGTTATTGCCATCGATTGTTCAATTCTTTACCCTATATCTATAGCACTTTGTAATCTTTGTATCTTTCAACCTGAGCTCATACGTTGGACTATAAACGTAAATTGAAATTTACACTATACACAAATTATGAAATAAATACGTTTAAATGAACAATAGAAGCGACATTGTGTAAAGAGAATTCACTATTAATTTAGTATCTAATATTTTAGGTTTCGACAAAGTAACCAAAATTCGATGTATAACATTTATGGAAATTTTGAATGATATTGAGGATCGGCATTTTATTATTTAGTTCTTCTCGACATGTACAATCTAGTCGCGTACGTATTACTTCTTCGAAAAGACTGATTGATTGATTAAAATTTCTCGAATCTATACAGACGAATATTTAAAAATACAACATTTCTGATTTCTCTGTTTCAATGTTCTATGAATGATAAACCCTAGATGATTTTATATATAACAAGATTATATTAACATAGCGCCTCAACGTTTGCACATATGAAAATAATCGAACGTACATACCACTTGAAGTCTCACCATACAGTAACGAAAAGAGACATGTGACTACTCACCTGTATTTCCACTGTGTGATCCGACTGATAGTCGATACTTGTCTGCCTCGTTATTAATTCTAAAAGTCGAATAGACGGCGTATTTCGATGATGAGCCGGAGTCCCGTAGATCAATACGAAGCTGGTACGTTTTCTGGTTGGTCAGAGAGTGAATATATTTGTTACCTAGCCAGTGGTCATGATTTTTTGTACCAAAACCGTCCTTGTAGTCCGACCAACCACGATAAAAGTCAACGGAGGCACTCGAACGTCGCTGAAAAACCTATGAAATGAAGAAAACAAGGTAATCCAACTATATAATATACTAATCCTTAAGTACATGACATCCAAAGCTGTAAAATAGTTAACAAAGATATGGATATTGTAAAAGGGATATAAATAGCAAGAGTATTTTATTTCTTGATTTTTTCTCTACTGAAATGGTCAAGTTCATGTCAACGAGATCTGTAGTGCATCATTTTGAGGAAAGGAAAGTATAATGTAAGGAAGTTAAGAATATAATCCTTAACTGTTTGCGTTACTCACAGTCCATCCTCCTCCGTTACTTTCCATCTCACAATAAACCTGAATGCCGCTTGACCAACCATCAGGGTAAATGGTGTAAACACCATCACTGCGTGTACCGGAAACATAAAGATCATAGCAATCTTGTGCACGTCTTGTGCACGTCACTCCGTCCCCTTGGTAGTTTGGATTGCAGTAACATTTACGGACACCGTTCCTCGTATCACAGGTTGCGTAACTGCTACACTGGTAACTCTCATCTACAAGCCGGTTGTTCCTACAAGTTGATTTACGTGTACATCCTGCATTGATGTAGAAGTGGCCCTTCTAATTTATGATATTCAGCGAAAAGAAAAACAACAAATGAAAGAAGAATTATGAATTTGCAGTTGTCACAGTAAAATGAACAGGATTTCAACGGTGGGTGGTCAATGATAAATCCCCTAGAATGATCTAGGTATGGGTAGGAACCTTTATGAAAGATTTATGAGGTATTTGAAGCCACTTCCGAAGTTGGGGGCGAAGTGTTCCGCCATAAGAAAAATAGTGGAAATATTGCATTGGACCGCTAATTGCGACTATACTTTAAGCTTACAAATAGTTCTAACCGCAAGACTGTGCAAAAGGATTCATGGATTTTTGTGCCAGGATTATTAGAGTACGACAACCGTAGGAGTGGTCTCGTGATTTCCGAATAAACGTAATTCATCCCGAAACTGACAGTTTTGACTAGACTGGCGACAAAACATGGGTCACTGGCCGCAGCCCAACCATGATGTGCCCGCCACTTGGTTATCTGATAATGTGATGTGATTATCGACAAGTATGAGTAGAAAAGGCTTCCTACTAATTATATGAACAATGATTAAGACCAAAGCATTATAAAAATGACCTGAAAGAAGCGTACTGACCCCTAATACACTTCCCTTTTCAGCAACAAAGCAGTAATGACGACACGTCACTCCGTCCCCTTGGTAGTTTGTATTGCAGTAACATTTACGGACACCGCTCCTCTCAGCACAGGTTGCGTAACTACTACACTGGTAATTCTCATCTACAAGCCGGTTGTTCCTACAAGTTGATTTACGTGTACATCCTGAATTGATGTAGAAGTGGCCCTCCTAATTTTTATATTCAGCGAAAGGAAAAACAACAAATAATAAATGAATTATAAATTTGCAGTTGTCACAGTGAAATTTACAGGATTTCAACGGTGGATGGTCAATGATAAATCCCCTAGAATGATCTAGGTATGGGTAGGAACCTTTATGAAAGATTTATGAGGTATTTGAAGCCACTTCCCAAGTTGGGGCGATGTTTTCCGCCATAAGAAAAATAGTGGAAATATTGCATTGGACCGCTAATTGCGACTATACTTTAGGCTTACAAATAGTTCTAACCGCAAGACTGTGCAAAAAGGATCCATGGATTTTTGGGTCAGAATTATTAGAGGGCGACATCCGTAGGAGTGGTCTCGTGATTCCCGAATAAACGTAATACATCCCGAAACTGACAGCTTTGACTAGACTGGCGATAAAACATGGGTCACTGGCCGCAGCCCAACCATGATGTGCCCGCCCCTTGGTTATCTGATAATGTGATGTGTTTATCAACAAGTATGAGTAGAAAAGGTTTCTTCCTAATTATATGGACAATGATTAAAACCAAAGCATTATTAAGATGACCTAAAGAACCGTACTGACCCCTAATACACTTCCCTTTTCAGCAACAAAGCAGTAATGACGACACGTCACTCCGTCCCCTTGGTAGTTTGTATTGCAGTAACATTTACGGACACCGCTCCTCACAGCACAGGTTGCGTAACTACTACACTGGTAATTCTCATCTACAAGCCGGTTGTTCCTACAAGTTGATTTACGAGTACATCCTGAATTGATGTAGAAGTGGCCCTCCTAATTTAAGATATTCAGCGAAAAGAAAGCAACAAATAATAAATGAATTATGAATTTGCAGTTGTCACAGTAAAATGAACAGGATTTCAATGGTGGGTGGCCAATGATAAATCCCCTCAAAAGATCTAGGTATGGGTAGGAACCTTTATGAAAGATTTATGAGGTATTTGAAGCCACTTCCTAAGTTTGAGGCGAAGTGTTCCGCCATAAGAAAAGTAGTGGAAATATTGCAGTGGACAGCTAATTGCGACTATACTTTAGGCCTACAAATAGTTCTCACCGCGAGACTGTGCAAAAAGGATCCATTGATTTTTGTGTCAGAATTATTAGAGGGCGGTATCCGTAGGAGTGGTCTCGTGATTCCCGACTGAACGTAATACATCCCTAAACTGACAGTTTTGACTAGACTGGCGACAAAACATGGGTCACTGGCCGCAGCCCAACCATGATGTGCCCGCCACTTGGTTATCTGATAATGTGATGTGATTATCGACAAGTATGAGTAGAAAAGGCTTCCTACTAATTACATGAACAATGATTAAGACCAAAGCATTATAAAAATGACCTGAAAGAAGCGTACTGACCCCTAATACACTTCCCTTTTCAGCAACAAAGCAGTAATGACGACATGTCACTCCGTCCCCTTGGTAGTTTGTATTGCAGTAACATTTACGGACACCGCTCCTCACAGCACAGGTTGCGTAACTACTACACTGGTAATTCTCATCTACAAGCCGGTTGTTCCTACAAGTTGATTTACGAGTACATCCTGAATTGATGTAGAAGTGGCCCTCCTAATTTAAGATATTCAGCGAAAAGAAAGCAACAAATAATAAATGAATTATGAATTTGCAGTTGTCACAGTAAAATGAACAGGATTTCAATGGTGGGTGGCCAATGATAAATCCCCTCAAAAGATCTAGGTATGGGTAGGAACCTTTATGAAAGATTTATGAGGTATTTGAAGCCACTTCCTAAGTTTGAGGCGAAGTGTTCCGCCATAAGAAAAGTAGTGGAAATATTGCAGTGGACAGCTAATTGCGACTATACTTTAGGCCTACAAATAGTTCTCACCGCGAGACTGTGCAAAAAGGATCCATTGATTTTTGTGTCAGAATTATTAGAGGGCGGTATCCGTAGGAGTGGTCTCGTGATTCCCGACTGAACGTAATACATCCCTAAACTGACAGTTTTGACTAGACTGGCGACAAAACATGGGTCACTGGCCGCAGCCCAACCATGATGTGCCCGCCACTTGGTTATCTGATAATGTGATGTGATTATCGACAAGTATGAGTAGAAAAGGCTTCCTACTAATTATATGAACAATGATTAAGACCAAAGCATTATAAAAATGACCTGAAAGAAGCGTACTGACCCCTAATACACTTCCCTTTTCAGCAACAAAGCAGTAATGACGACATGTCACTCCGTCCCCTTGGTAGTTTGTATTGCAGTAACATTTACGGACACCGCTCCTCACAGCACAGGTTGCGTAACTACTACACTGGTAATTCTCATCTACAAGCCGGTTGTTCCTACAAGTTGATTTACGAGTACATCCTGAATTGATGTAGAAGTGGCCCTCCTAATTTAAGATATTCAGCGAAAAGAAAGCAACAAATAATAAATGATTTATGAATTTGCAGTTGTCACAGTAAAATGAACAGGATTTCAACGGTGGGTGGCCAATGATAAATCCCCTCAAAAGATCTAGGTATGGGTAGGAACCTTTATGAAAGATTTATGAGGTATTTGAAGCCACTTCCTAAGTTTGAGGCGAAGTGTTCCGCCATAAGAAAAGTAGTGGAAATATTGCAGTGGACAGCTAATTGCGACTATACTTTAGGCCTACAAATAGTTCTCACCGCGAGACTGTGTAAAAAGGATCCATTGATTTTTGTGTCAGAATTATTAGAGGGCGACATCCGTAGGAGTGGTCTCGTGATTCCCGACTGAACGTAATACATCCCGAAACTGACAGTTTTGACTAAAGTGGCGACAAAACATGGGTCACTGGCCGCAGCCCAACTATGATGTGCCCGCCACTTGGTTATCTGATAATGTGATGTGATTATCAACAAGTATGAGTATAAAAGGTTTCTTCCTAATTATATGGACAATGATTAAAACCAAAGCATTATAAAGATGACCTAAAGAACCGTACTGACCCCTAATACACTTCCCTTTTCAGCAACAAAGCAGTAATGACGACACGTCACTCCGTCCCCTTGGTAGTTTGTATTGCAGTAACATTTACGGACACCTCTCCTCTCAGCACAGGTTGCGTAACTACTACACTGGTAATTCTCACCTACAAGCCGGTTGTTCCTACAAGTTGATTTACGAGTACATCTTGAATTGATGTAGAAGTGGCCCTCCTAATTTAAGATATTCAGCGAAAAGAAAGCAACAAATAATAAATGAATTATGAATTTGCAGTTGTCACAGTAAAATGAACAGGATTTCAATGGTGGGTGGCCAATGATAAATCCCCTCAAAAGATCTAGGTATGGGTAGGAACCTTTATGAAAGATTTATGAGGTATTTGAAGCCACTTCCTAAGTTTGAGGCGAAGTGTTCCGCCATAAGAAAAGTAGTGGAAATATTGCAGTGGACAGCTAATTGCGACTATACTTTAGGCCTACAAATAGTTCTAACCGCGGGACTGTGCAAAAAGGATCCATTGATTTTTGTGTCAGAATTATTAGAGGGCGACATCCGTAGGATTGGTCTCGTGATTCCCGACTAAACGTAATACATCCCTAAATTGACAGTTTTGACTAGACTGGCGACAAAACATGGGTCACTGGCCGCAGCCAAACCATGATGTGCTTGCCCTTGGTTATCTGATAATGTGATGTGATTATCGACAAGTATGAGTAGAAAAGGTTTCTTTCCAATTATATGGACAATGATTAAAACCAAAGCATTATAAAAATGATAAAGAACAATGCATCATAAAAATGACCTGAAAGAACCGTACTGACCCGTAATACACTTCCTATGTCATCAACGAAGCACTTGTGGCGGCACGTCACTCCGTCCCCTTGGTAATCTGGATTGCAATAACATTTACGGACACCGTTCCTCTCAGCACAGGTTGCGTGATCACTACACTGGTAACTCTCATCTACAAGCCGGTTGTTCCTACAAGTTGATCTTAGTGTACATCTTGAATTGATGTAAAAGTGGCCCTCCTGATTTAAGATATTCAGCCAAAAGTGAAACAACCACTATTAAATGAATTATGAATTTGCGGTTGTCACAGTCAAATGTACAGGGTTTCAACGGTGGGTGGTCAATGCAAAGTTCCTTTCGAATAATCTAAGTTTGAGTATCAACCTTTATGAAAGTTAAATGATGTATTTGAAGCCAACACCGAAGTAGGAGGCAAAGGGATCCGCCCTCAAACAAAGTGTCTGCAAATATTGCTTTCGACGGCTTTCCGTGACTATAAATAAGACCTGAAAATAGTTCTAACCCGCAAGACTATGAAAAATGTATCAATGGATCTTTTTGTCAGGCTTATCAGTGGATAAACCCTCGTAAGAGTGATCTCGTGATTCTCGAATAAACGTAATAAACCCCTTGACTGACATTTTGACTGGACCGAAGAGAAAGAAAAATGTGTCAATGGCCCCCGCCAAACCATGATGCGCACGCCACTCGGCTATTGGTAAATGTAATGTGATTATAGACACGTATAAACAGTAAAGGTTTCCTTCTAATTATATGGACAATGATAAAAAAAAATGCATCATAAAAATGACCTGAAAGAACCGTACTGACCCCTAATACACTTCCTATGTCATCAATGAAGCACTTGTGGCGGCACGTCTCTCCGTCCCCTTCGTAGTTTGGATTGCAGTAACATTTACGTACTCCGTTCTTCTCAGCACAGGTTGCGTGTTCACTACACTGGTAGCTCGCCTTAATAATCTGGTTGTTTCGGCAAGTTGATATTCGTGTACATCTCGAATTGACGTAAAAATCGTGTACCTGATTTAAGATATTCAGCCGAAAAGAAACAAATTAATTATAAATTATGTTATTGCGGTTGTGACAGTGAAATGTACAAGATTTCAACTCTGGGTGGCCAAAGATAAATCCACTCGAATAATATAGGTATGATTATGAACCTTTTTTAAAGTTTTATGGAGGATTGAAGCCGATTGTGAAGTAGGAGGCGTTGGGATCCGTCATCAAAAGAAGTAGCTGCAAATATTGCATTCAACGGCTTATCGCAACTATATATTAGGCCTACAAATAGTTCTAACCGCAAGACTGTGAATAACGTATCCATGGATTTTTCGTCAGGCTTTCTAGAGAGTTCACAACCGTAAGAGTGATCTTGTAATTCCTGACTAAACTTAATAGATCCCTCGACTGACATTTTTTACTGGACCGGCGAGAAAGAAAAAATGTGTCAATGGTCCCTACCCATCAACGTTGTGCTCGCAACTCGGTTATCTATATATGTAATGTGATTATCGACAAGTAAAAATAGTAAAGGTTTTCTTCTAATTAAATTATAAAAGAAGAAGCATTATAAAATGACATGAAAGAACCGTACTGACCCCTAATACACTTCCTATGTCATCAACGAAGCAATTATGGGTGCACGTCTCTCCGTCTCCTTTGTAGTTTGGATTGCAGTAACATTTACGTACTCCGTTCTTCTCAGCACAGGTTGCGTGTTCACTACACTGGTAGCTCGCCTTTATAATCTGGTTGTTTCGGCAAGTTGATCTACGTGTACATCTTGAATTGACGTAAAAATCGCCAACCTGATTTAAGATATTCAGTCAAAAAGAAAATAAATAATTACAAATGATGATATTGCGGTTGTCACAGTGAAATGAACATAATTTCAACGGTGGGTGGCCAATGATAGAACACCTCTAATGATCTAGGTAAGGGTATGACCCTTAAAAAAAAGTTTTATGAAGTATTTGAAGTCATCTCTGATGAAAGGAGTATAGGGATCCGCCTTAAAAAAAAGTGGCTGCAAATATTGCATTCAACAGCTTATCACGATTATACATTAGGCCTACAAATCGTTCTAACCGCAAGACTGTGAAAAAAGGATCCATGTATTTTTGTAAGTCTTACTAGAGGGTGCACAACCGTAAGAGTGGTTTTGTGATTACAGACTAAACGTGATACATTTTCGACTGACAGAGTTTTGACTGACCTGGCGACAAACAAAAATGGGTCAATGGCCCCTACCCAACCACGATTCGCACGCCACTCGGTTATCCGTAAATGTAATGTGATTATCGACACGTATAAATAGTATAGTTTCATTAAATGATTAAGAACAAAGCATTATAAAATGACCTGAAAGATCCGTACTGACCTCTAATACACTTCCTATGTCAGCAACAAAGCACTTGTGGGTGCACGTCTCTCCGTCCCCTTGGTAGTTTGGATTGCAGTAACATTTACGGACACCGTCCCTCTCAGCACAGGTTGCGTGATCACTACACTGGTAACTCGCCTCTATAATCTGGTTGTTTCGGCAAGTTGATCGTCGTGTACATCTTGAATTGATGTAAAAGTGGCCCTCCTAATTTAAGATATTCAGCGAAAAGAAGAAGAACAACTTATACATTAATTATGAATTTGGGTTCGTCACAATTAAATTTACAGGATTTCAACGGTGGATGGCCAGTGCAAAATTTCCGTCAAATGATCTAGGTTAGGGTATGAACCTTTATGAACGTTTAAGAGAAGTATTTGAAGCCAACTCCGAAGTAGGAGGCGAACGGATCCGCAATAAAAATCGGCCAATGGCCCCTGCCCAAACACGATGCGCACGCCACTTTGTTATCTGTAAATGTAAATTTGAATATCAACAAGTAAAAGTATTTATAGTAAAGGTTTCCTTCTAATTATACGGACAATTATTTAAGGCATTGAAGACTCGCCCCAAACCGCGCGCCGCCATCTGAAAAAGTTAACTTTCCGTTGCATGCAAGTGACGTTTTTTTTCGTGTCGCTACAAAATGCAGACAGTGCAGTAATGAAACGGGATACCTTGTTATCTTTAGCTGGACCTGAGATGTCCATCGCTGTATTGTTTGTACACGTGCTGTGGGTATTAACCGCAGCTATATGTACTGACTGTAAACTAGTGTCTAATTACCGATGGTAGCAAGATGTGTGTGTGTATTTTCTGGGATTGATGGTGATGTCTAGCACTTCTGTTACACCTTATTCGAAACTAGGTCAGATTGCCGGCATTATACGTGTCTTTTTGCGCGAGTCTTCACACCCTTTAAGAACAAAGCATGATAAAATGACCTGGAAAAAACCGTACTGACCCCTAATACACTTCCTTTGTCAGCAACAAAGCAGTTGTGGCGGCATGTCACTCCGTCCCCTTCGTAGTTTGCATTGCAGTAACATTTACGGACACCGTTCCTCTCAGCACAAGTTGCGTAATTGCTACACTGGTAACTCTCATCTACAAGCCGGTTGTTCCTACAAGTTGATTTACGTGTACAACTTGAATTGATGTAAAAGTGGCCCTCCTGATTTAAGTTATTTAGTGAAAAGTAAAACAACAACTAATAAATGATTTATGAATTTTCGGTTGTCACAGAGATATGTACAGGATTTCAACGGTGGGTGGCCAATGATAAATTCCCTCGAATAACGTAGGTATTGGTATAAACCGTTATGAAAGTTTTATAAAGTATCTGAAGCGAACTCTGAAGTTGGAGGCGAATGGATCTGCCTTAAACAAATAGTAGCTGCAAATATTTAACGGCTTATCGCGAATATACTTTAGGCCAACAAATAGTTGTAAGCCCTAAGACTATGAAACAAGAATGAATGGATTTTTGTGTCAGGCTTATCAGTGGATACACACTCGTAGAAGTAGTCTCGTGATTCCCGACTAAACCTAATACATCCCTCGACTCACAGTTTTGACTGAACTGCCGAGAAAAAAAAATGGGTCAAAGGCCCCTGCCCAGCTATGATGCGCACGCTACTCGATCATCTGTAAATGTAATTTGAAGATCGACAAGTATCAATAGTAAAGGTCTTCCTCTAACTAAACAATTGAGAAAAAGCATTATAAAATGACCTGAAAGATCCGTACTGACCTCTAATACACTTCCTTTGTCATCAACGAAGCAATTGTGGCGGCACGTCTCTCCGTCCCCATGGTAGTTTGGATTGCAGTAACATTTACGGACACCGTTCCTCTCAGCACAGGTTGCGTGATCACTACACTGGTAACTCTCATCTACAAGCCGGTTGTTTCTACAAGTTGATTTCCGTGTACAACTTGAATTGATGTAAAAGTGGCCCTCCTGATTTAAGATATTCAGCGAAAAGTAAAACAACAACTATAAAATGAATTATGAATTTGCGGTTGTCACAGTCAAATGTACAGGGTTTCAACGGTGGGTGGCCAATGCAAAGTTCCTCTCGAATAGTCTGAGTATGAACCTTTATGAAAGTTAAATGATGTATTTGAAGCCAACTCCGAGTAGGAGGTAAAGGGATCCGCACTCAAAATAGTAGCTGAAATATTGCATTCAACGGCTTTCCGTGACTACAAATTAGACCTACAAATTATCCATGGATCTTTGTGTCAGGCTTATCAGTGGATAAACACTCGTAGGAGTAATCTCGTGATTCTCGAATAAACGTAATAAATCCCTCGACTGACATTTTTGACTAGACGGCGAGAAAAAAAAATGTGTCAATGACCCCCGCCAAACCATGATGCGCACGCCACTCGGCTATTGGTAAATGTAATGTGATTATAGACACGTATAAAAGGTAAAGGTTTCCTTCTAATTATATGGACAATGATAAAGAACAATGCATCATAAAAAGGACCTGAAAGAACCGTACTGACCCCTAATACACTTCCTATGTCATCAACGAAACACTTGTGGCGGCACGTCTCTCCGTCCCCTTGGTAGTTTGGATTGCAGTAACATTTACGTACTCCGTTCTTCTCAGCACAGGTTGCGTGTTCACTACACTGGTAGCTCGCCTTAATAATCTGGTTGTTTCGGCAAGTTGATATTCGTGTACATCTCGAATTGACGTAAAAATCGTGTACCTGATTTCACACATTCAGCCGAAAAGAAACAAAATAATTATAAACTATGTTATTGCGGTTGTGACAGTGAAATGTACAAGATTTCAACTCTGGGTGGCCAAAGATAAATCCACTCGAATAATATAGGTATGATTATGAACCTTTTTTAAAGTTTTATGGAGGATTGAAGCCGATTGTGAAGTAGGAGGCGTTGGGATCCGTCATTAAAAGAAGTAGCTGCAAATATTGCATTCAACGGCTTATCGCAACTATATATTAGGCCTACAAATAGTTCTAACGGCAAGACTGTGAATAACGTATCCATGGATTTTTGTCCTGCTTAACAGAGGATGCACAACCGTAAGAGTGGTCTTGTAATTCCTGACTAAACGTGATAGATCCCTCGACTGACATTTTTGACTGGACCGGCGAGAAAAAAACAAATGGGTCAATAATCCCTACCCATCAACGTTGTGCACGCAACTCGGTTATCTATATATGTAATGTGATTATCGACAAGTATAAATAGTAAAGGTTTTCTTCTAATTAAATTATTAAAGAAAAAGCATTATAAAATGACCTGAAAGAACCGTACTGACCCCTAATACACTTCCTATGTCAGCAACGAAGCAGTTGTGAATGCAGGTCTCTCCGTCCCCTTCGTAGTTTGGATTGCAGTAACATTTACGTACTCCGTTCCTCTCAGCACAGGTTGCGTGTTCACTACACTGGTAGCTCGCCTTTATAATCTGGTTGTTTTGGCAAGTTGATCTTCGTGTACATCTTGGATTGACGTAAAACTCACCAACCTGATTTAAAATATTCAGCCAAAAAGAAACAACACAGAACGCAATTTATGATATTGCGGTTGTGACAGTAAAATGTACAGGATTTCAACGGTTGGTGGCCAGTGCAAAATTCTCGTCGAATGATCTAGATAAGGGTATGAATCTTTAGGAAGGTTTAATGATGTGTTTTAAGCAAACTCCGAAGCAGGAGGGCGAAGGCATCCGCAATAAAAATGGGTCAAAGGCCCCTGCTCAACCATGATGCGCATGTCACTAGGTTATCTGTAAATGTCATATGATTTTAAACAAGTATGAGCAGAAAAAGTTCCTTTTAATCATATGTAGAGTGATCAAAGCATAAAACAATGACCTGAAAGAACCGTACTGACCCCTAAAACACTTCCTATGTCAGCAACAAAGCAGTTGTGGCGGCATGTCACACCGTCCCCTTCGTAGTTTGCATTGCAGTAACATTTACGGACACCGTTCCTCTCAGCACAGGTTGCGTAATTGCTACACTGGTAACTCTCATCTACGAGCCGGTTGTTCTTACAAGTTGATTTACGTGTACAACTTGAATTGATGTAAACGTGGCCCTCCTAATTTAAGATATTCAGCAAAAAGAAGAACAACAACTAATAAATTAATGATGAATTTGTGATCGTCACAGTGAAATGTACAGGATTTCAACGCTGGGGGGACAATGATAAATTCCCTCAAATGATTAAAGCATGGATATGAACCTTTATGAAAGTTAAATGGAGTATTTTATGCCAATTTCGAAGTTGGAGGCAAAGGGATCCTCCATAAACAAAAGTAGTGCACATACTGCATTCAACGGCTTATCTCGACTATACTTTAGGCCAACACTAGCTCTAACCCGAAACGCTATGAACAAAGTATCCATGGATTTTTTTCAGGCGTATCAATGGATACACACTTGTAGGAGTGGTCTCGTGATTCCCGACATATAATACACCCCTCGACTGATATTTTTGACTGAAATGACGAGAAAAACATGTGTCAAATGCCCGTGCCCTACCATGATGCGCACGCTACTCGATCATCTGTTGATGTAATGTGATTATCGACACGTATAAATAGTAAAGGTTTCCTTCTAATAATATGGACATTGGTTAAGAACAATGCATCATAAAAATGACATGAAAGAAATCGTACTGACCCCTAATACAATTCCTATGTCAGCAACGAAGCACTTGTGGATGCAGGTCTCTCCGTTTCCTTGGTAGTTTGGATTGCAGTAACATTTACGGACACCGTTCCTCTCAGCACAGGTTGCGTGTTCACTACACTGGTAGCTCGCCTTTATAATCTGGTTGTTTTGGCAAGTTGATTTTCGTGTACATCTTGAATTGACGTAAAAATCGCCAACCTGATTTAAGATATTCAGTCGAAAAGAAACAAAATAATTACAAATTATGATATTGCGGCTGTGACAGTAAAATATACAGAATTTCAACGGTGGGTGGCCAAAGATAAATCCCCTCAAATGATCTAGGTATGGATATGAACCTTTAATGAAGGATTGAAGCCAATTTTGATTTTGAGGGCGTAGGATCCGTCATAGAAAAAAAACTGAAAATATTGCATTCAACGATTTTTACGACTATACATTAGACCTACAAATAATTCTAACCACAAGACTGTGAAAAATGTATCTATGTATTTTTGTCAGACCTGCTACAGGGTGCACAACAGTAGGAATGGTCTCGTGATTCTCGATCTAACGTAATACATCCCTCGACTGACAGTTTTGACCGGACTTGTGACAAACACAAAAATGGGTCAATGGTCCCTACCCAACCATGATGCGCACGCCACTTGGTTATCTGTAAATGTAATGTGATTATCGACAAGTATAAATAGTTAAGGCTTCCTTTTAATTAAATAGGTGGCAAAAAGCATTACAAAATATCCTGAAAGATTCGTACTGACCCCTAATACACTTCCTATATCAGCAACGAAGCAGTTGTGTGTGCAGGTCTCTCCGTCTCCTTGGTAGTTTGGATTGCAGTAACATTTACGTACACCGTTCCTCTCAGCACAAGTTGCGTGATCACTACACTGGTAACTCGCCTCTATTATCTGATTGTCTCGGCAAGTTGATCTTCGTGTACATCTCGAATTAACGTAAAAATCACCAACCTGATTTAACATATTCAGCCAAAAAGAAACAAAACAGTACACAAGTTATGAAATTGCGGTTGTCACAGTGAAATGTACAGGATTTCAACGGTGGGTGGCCAGTGCAAAATTCCCGTCGAATTCTCTAGCTTAGGGTTTAAATCTTTATGAAAGTTTATTGGAGTATTTGAAGACATCCTCAAAGTAGGAGGGGAAGGGATCCGCAATAAAAATAGATGAATGCCCCCTACCCAACCATGATGCGCACGCCACTCGATTATCTGTATATGTAATGTGATTATCAATAAGTATGGGTTGAAATGTTTCATTTAAATTATATGGACGATAATTAAGAACAAAGCATTATAAAAATGACCTGACAAAAACAGTACTGACCCCTAAAACACTTCCTTTGTCAGCAACGAAGCAGTTGTGGCGGCACGTCACTCCGTCCCCTTGGTAGTTTGGATTGCAGTAACATTTACGGACACCGTTCCTCTCAGCACAGGTTGCGTAAGTACTACACTGGTAACTCTCATCTACAAGCCGGTTGTTCCTGCAAGTTGATTTACGTGTACAACTTGAATTGATGTAAAAGTGGCCCTCCTAATGTAAGATATTCAGCGAAAAGAAGAATAACAACTAATAAATTAATTATGAATTTGCGGTTGTCACAGTGAAATGTACAGGATTTCAACGGTTGGTGACCAATGATAAATCCCTTCGAATAATCTAATCATGGTATGATCCTTTAAAAAAGTTAAATGAAGTATTTAAAACTGGAGGCAAAGGGATCCGCCAAAAACAAAAGTAGTGCAAATATTGCATTCAACGGCTTTTCGCGACTAAACTTTAGCCCTACAAATACATGAACCCGCAAGACTATAAAGAAAGGGTCAATAGATTTTTGTGTAAGGCTTTTCAATCGATTCACACTCGTAGGAGTGGTCTCGTGATTCCCGACAAATAATACATCAATCGACTGACAGTTTTGACTGAACTGGCGATACAAAAATGTGTCAATGGCACTGCCCTACCGTGATGCTAACGCCACTCGACTATCTGCAAATGTAATATGATTATCGACATGTATTAATAGTAAAGGTTTCATTCTTAATATATATACATTGATTGAGAAAAATGCATCATAAAAATGACCTGAAAGAATCGTACTGACCCCTAATACACTTCCTTTGTCAGCAACAAAGCAGTTGTGGCGGCACGTCACTCCGTCCCCTTGGTAATTTGGATTGCAGTAACATTTACGGACACCGTTCCTCTCAGCACAGGTTGCGTGTTCACTACACTGGTAGCTCGCCTTTATAATCTGGTTGTTTTGGCAAGTTGATCTCCGTGTACATCTTGAATTGACGTAAAAATCGTCAACCTGATTTAAGATTTCCAGCCAAAAAGAAAAAAATAATTACAAATTATGATATTGCGGTCGTGATAGTGAAATGTACATGATTTCAATGGCGGTGGCCAAAGATAAAACCCCTCTAATGATCTAGGTAAGGGTATGACTCTCAAAAAAAAGTTTAATGAAGTATTTGAAGTCAACTCCGATGAAGGGAGTGAAGGGATCCGCCTTAAAAAAACAAGTGGCTGCAAATATTGCATTCAACAGCTTATCACGACTATACAATAGCCCTACAAGTCGTTCTTACCGCAAGACTGTGAAAAAAAGTTTCCATGTATTTTTTAAGCAATACTAGAGGGTGCACAACCGTAGGAGTGGTTTTGGGATTTCCGACTAAACGTGATACATCCCTCGACTGACCGTTTTGACTGGCCTGGCGACAAACAAAAATGGGTCAATGGCACCTACCCATTCACGATTCGCACGCCACTCGGTTATCTGTAAATGTAATGTGATTATCGACAAGTATAAATAGTTAAGGATTCCTTTTAATTAAATAGGTGGCAAAAAAACATTACAAAATATCCTGAAAGATTCGTACTGACCCCTAATACACTTCCTATATCAGCAACGAAGCAGTTGTGGGTGCAGGTCTCTCCGTCTCCTTGGTAGTTTGGATTGCAGTAACATTTATGGACACCGTTCCTCTCAGCACAGGTTGCGTGATCACTACACTGGTAACTCGCCTCTATAATCTGGTTGTTTCGGCAAGTTGATCGTTGTGTACATCTTGCATTGACGTAAAACTGGCCTTCCTAAATCCACGAAGAATAAAATAAATCATAATTTTGTGGTTGTCAAAAAATATAGCCCTGTAAAATAGCCCTGAATGATATAGGTAAGGGTATGGATCTTTATGAAATTTTTATGAGGTCTTTGAATCCAATTCCGATGTAGGAGTCTTCGGGCTTCGCCATGAAAAGGTAGCCGTCAAATGTTGCATTACAAAGGCATATTGCGACTTTACATTAAGCCTACACAAGGTTTTCACAGCAAAACTATCGTTAGTAGTATTCATGCATCATAGTGTAAGGTTTATAAGGGCATGCACATCCGTAGGAGTATTCTTGTGCTTCCTGGCTTAATGTAGGTTAATTATTTGCTTCTTATTATCGGAAAACAAACACTAAATGCAAAGCACTTAAAATTCCCTGAAGGAAACGTACTGACCCCTAATACACTTCTTTTGTCAGCAAGGAAGCAGTTGCATTGGTTCAGAGGGATGCATTGTTCTTGGTGTCTCAGATATTTACCGACGCAAACACATTGCTCTGATTCTGTGCGAGAGGTAGCCGAGATGCAAGTATCAGGGTCGTCACAAGTCCTCTCACAGGTCTCATTGCTAAATATCTCATTAGCTGGACACCATTCAGGGATTGTTTCTAGAAAAGAGGAAAGAAAACAATGTAAATAATAGTAACATGATAGAGTCACGATAAATATGTCATGTGGCATAGAAAAGTTTGTCGTCGTTACTTAAATATGTGGTTGTCAGAAGGTTAAAGGAAAGAAACATACACCCAGAAGCTGCTCGAATAAATGTAGAACATTTTAAATATGTAGTGACCGTTCCTTAGTCACATTAATGCTTCTATTTATTCAATAAAACGTAATAAAACTCCATCGCTTGTTGTGCAATTAATCTGAAACCAGGTAGTCATGGCTTAATTCTGTTTCAGAGTAAGTAAAGTATACTGATTTCTGACAACAATGATAATTAATGACAACATCAATTTCTTTCCGTTGGTTGTTCTGATCAAACTGGGAGACGTACCTGGTTTAAAGTGCATACGTTCTGTTGTACAGACATTAGATACGGTTCCTTGTTGAAAGTCACGGTCGGTGTTGAGTATGTAGCAGTCTTGTAGTGAGTGCGTATTCACACTTTAGCTAATGGAGGCATTTTGGAATTCTAGTATGGATACTAATGTAATTTTAAGTATTTGAACTCGTACTAAAAGCTTGTTATTGCACACATATTCATATCATATTGTAATTGCTACGATATGTATTGTAGCGCCGTTGTACTTGCTGGTATACTTTATTTATACTCGTACACTATATATATTGTAGCAGTTTCTTCAAAACATATTTGACATACCAAGTTTACTATCAAAAGATCCCTTCGTTTCAGAATAAATCTTTCATTTTCTGCACGTTTACGTGGAATTTTAATGAATGATTACGATTTGTTTGATTATTTTGGTTCATATTTAAAAAAAAATGTAAAAGACACTTACCATTTGACCTTGCGAATGAACCTAAATTAGATATAAAATAATCCCCCCATTCATCTGAGATACGAAACTCGTCGTATGTTACATAGTAAGTTTCTCCAGCAACGTTCTCAAAGTCCAATCGCAGTTGGTATCGCTTTTGATTTGTTAAGACGGCAATTTTGTCATTTCCGATCCAAAACTCACTCCCTAGAAAGCCAAAGCCATTTCTGAAGTCTTTCCAACTTCTATTAAAATTTACAGAATCCAATCTTCGTCGCTGTAATACCTTCAACGAATATCAAAGATGTCAAGAGTTAACTGGGACGTGATTGAATAATCATTATTTGTTCATTACTGCATTGAGATTTGTTGCTAACAACTATTACACAGAAATAAAAACTTATATTTCGAACTTCAGTTTGTAGTTTGGGCTAGAGGTTTACATTTTCCTTTGAAAAGAACTAAACTGTACCCAAGTAAAGTCTATTTTTTAAATTACACAAAAATTAAAATAATTTCGTTTCGATAAAAATATCAAATACTATGAAATAACGATTTTGTATTACATCGCTATATATTCGTCAATGCAAAATTGAGTAAATTTGTACAAAACTATTTAAAGTTGAAAAGGAGACATTAATTAATCAGCCATACCGTCCATCCACCAGTATCAAGATCATTATTACAGTACGCCTCAAACGGTTCCGGATAGACATCTGGTTTAATAAGATACACTCCAGATGTATTGTTGGTAGAGAAACATGCGTTCGATACTTCTTTGCAATCTCTCGGATACACAGGTTGTTGAAAAATAAAGTATAAAGAACCTGTATGGAAAGTAAAACAAAGGTATCATTTTATTACGACTGATAAATTATTTCAGCTAACGAAAATATCGCCTAAGATGCCTTATCTCCATTGCCTCTCTCCACCCAGGGGTCAAATGAGTACATGTGAGGTAACTCGTTATTGGGCACAGTATACAACTGCAGCCGTCTGGGGGTATTGTCTCTGGGACAGGTTATCATTGACCAGTAATATAACGTCTGTAAAGCGCTTTGAAACATATCACTGTTAAAAAGCGCTATATGAATCAAATATTATTGTTATTATTTTGATTATAAGATTCTTAGCCAATTGTGAGAGAACTGGTTTCATTACTAAGAGAGTTAAGGCACTACATCAGTTTAAAATACCAACTATTACTCAACTACAATATAGTCGAAGATATCGCGACTAAAATTAAATAAGGTAATCGTTATTGAATAATTCTCAGATGTAACTATTTTGAGGCATTATCTTTGATAAGTTTTCAGCCTGCAATGGAAATTCAAAGACCAAGAAACTTGAATTTCTCTTTTCACCATGCTTCCGTAGTAATCAATCATATCCAAGTGAGATCAAAAGACTCACGGAAACAGGCAAATCCCATTTGTTTAAAGTACCTGAGAAAATACCGATGTAGCACGAAGGATATGAAAAGATTGAAAGGAAACTACTCAGAGGAAATCAACCTCGAAATAGATATTCGGAAATATTGAGACGATTGAAAAAAAGAAACGTCTAGAGCAACATTAAAATGCTAACATTTCCAATCATTCAAGTTGTCCAACTGAGGCGTTAACGTTTATAATACATAAGTGATATCACTTACAGAGGTTACTTCTTGATATAAGATAAATCATATCATATAAATAATATACTGACCTGAAGATCTTCCCTCGGCACTGGAGATTATCTGTGTAATAAAAGACATTTACTGTATACATTACAAGACATACAGAGTATTGCACTCAACAATAAGCAGGATCGTATTAAACATAATGTTAATAAAATCAGTTTGAGGGAAAGATAGGACTTTTCGCAAACTTTTCCAAAATATGTCAGTTACGAGTAAAGTCGATTTAAACTTTGGTAAATTCTCTGTATCACCACTTTTAAAGATATTTTTTGTGTGTCTATATTCCATATCTGATTCACAGGTCAATGATCACTTACAGAGTACAACCTTCTTCCAGGAAACATTAGATTACTGGCATTTTTTTCCGGTTTTACAGCTGCTCTGGCACATGGTACGTTAGTACACGTAAAGAACAAAGGCAATAGCTGGCTGCTTCCTTAAACAGCTTTGTTGCTTAATGCAGACAGATGTTCTTTGTTCAAGATATATTTTGACATTCGAACATTTCAGACATATGTTGTAACGTATTTGTGTTTAACAGCCCTTAATCGTCCCAGCTATACTTTTTGGACTAAGATTACCGTGTCTTGATATTTACCGTGCACAATGAAACTCTGGGTTTTGAAAGGTATCATGTTACTTGTAAGGTAAGTTCATAACCATAGATTTGTACATCTTATTTACTAAACAATTGTAGCAGCGCTGCAGAAGCTCAGCTTACCTTCTTTTTGAAATCATTGTTTCTAGTGTTGTACCGTTATCCACCAATATCGGATCTGACCGATATCCGATATTTCAATCCCAATATCGGAGCCATACCGATACTGATATTTTTAAACAGCCAGAATGAATGTCAAATCGCACTGTAAGTCATACTTTAATAGAATTATAATCGTCTACCGTAACATATGATATTGCACAACTCACAAACAGTAACCACTTGATAACTCCCATTTGCCTATCATATAATACTAGCTTTAATCTCTTTGTAACTGAATGATTATAGTCCCCAACAAGATGATAAGCACAAAACTGTGTGCTAGCATTTTGTTCTTGGAAAAACACAAGTTTACTCTTCCTGTTACTTCCGTTGAACGATTCGTTACTCTTTTGACCCACTACGTAAGTCTTATAAAAATAAATGTCGTCACATAGAGTCATGATTTTTTTAGCAAAAAAATATTAAATGATTACATCGAGTTATCAATTAAACTAACTACATATAGAAAAGACATTAGCGTATCCTAGCTAAGAACTTTCACTACTCTTAGTGATTAACAGAGCCAAAACCACAATAGTTTCTTTATTATTTTTTTTAACTTCCGTAAAAAGTATCATTGCCGGCTATACTGACAACTAAGCCTAGCCAAAGTTACCAAGTGCCTCGTCTTTGCATTATTCATTAACCAACCGAAAAAAAAATTGTGATACACAAACTTGATTCTCAAAATACAATCTTTTCAACAGTTTTGTTCTAACAAAATGCATCCATGATACTCCTTGCAGCTTCTTAAAAGATAAACAGTTATGGAATGATTCAGTAGGACTCAGAAACCCTGTGACATTTAGTGTGATAAGCCACTACTGTAGTTATATACATAAAGTCACATAGACTGGTAAAATTTACTTTAAAGCGCTACAAAGACTGTTATATACTTAACGTTAAAAGGTCTGACTGGTCTGCTTACAGATTGTTTTATCATTAGATCGGTAAATATATTCAGTGCTTGCGTCATGCTTATTAAACCGGCTAGAACAGAGTAGGAGATGTGCCTTTGTTGTGGGCAAAAAGGAAATGTTCAATATCGGTTTGCCGTTATTGGCAATGAGGCTAAATTCTACTGATACCAATATGCCGAAGATATTGCAAATATCGGCAGATACCGATAACACAAACGAGGATCGGCGCAACACTTGTTTTGATTGGCACTGGATCAGTCTATCCATTTGTTTGTTTGAAAGATATAAGTCACAGGCGGGATAACAATGCCAATTCCTTTCCTCCCATCTCCTTTTTTCTTGCCTTACGCTCCTTATTATAGCAGACATAGTTCGTTATAATGTAAGAAGTTAAATTTTTTCAAAGTGGAAACACTGTCACGAACTTACTATATACAATAGATCGTTGATCTTATTGCTAGGAATAACATATGCTCCATTGCAATGACAAAGAAGCACAGAGATGCACTTCGTATTTTATGTTCATACAATGATGGAACGGAAATGTAAAAACAAATTCCTTAGAAATGTTATGGATATCACGTTTGAACCGTGCTGACCCAAAATTGCTCACGGAAATTGTACACATACCATAATAGAACGACCTTAAACACAGAAAAACGATAAAGAGCAGAAATCGGAATTTGCTCCAACAATATAGGTAATTCTCACCCGTATTAAACACCCAAACGGTGAAAAAAGGTCAAATTTGAAACTTGCAGTCTTTTCACAGATAATAACATTGAGCTAGGTTGGACTTGATCAAGTCTCCTACGGTTGGAATTGTGTCCCACAATGACGGGAAATATGGAAGACATTTTGCTAAACACATTAAAACGCATGCTGGTCATGAATACTAAAAAGATTGGCAAAACAAATAACATGATCATTGCATATGATTGTGGCCCACATTTCATTATATCTGAAATCTTTACAGAAGCCCCTGTTTTTGACCCTCACATAGTAGACAAAAATATTCTTCATGTACAATTTTTTGGTTCACCGCCATTCAAATTATATCTACAATGCAAAATGGTATAAGTACGTTATAGCACAGCGAATGTAAGACAACCGTAGTAAAGCTACCTCAACAAATCTACGTGGTAAAGTAAGAAGAATATATTACGCTTATCATTAAACTTGTATCTTTCATAACATGATCATCATTATAATGATGAGAATTGAAAGACAAAACCAATGTCAACAGAAAGGACAAAAGAAAAAGAAGAAGTTAAGGAAGAAGAGGGAATCAATTTTTTTTCTTTCAGACCAAGTCATTCATGACCAAAATTCTATATTGTGATATTGCTCTGCCATAGGGGATAAAAGTTGAAGAAATACTTTGCATTAAATTTGAAAAGTATGAAAAATCGGAAGCAGCTTAAAAAAAAAACACATTTGATCTTTTTTATTAATTACAAATAATAATGACACAGACATGTTAGAACAGCCGAGCAAATGAGGGTTCAAATGTTATGAAATGACGATGTTATCTGTCAAGACAAAAACACATTGTATAGTATTTCCAGTAGTGAAATAGACAATTCTCTAAATAAACTTAAAACAAGGTTTAGATCATTCCTGCAATTTTAGCAGTTCTCTTATGTTTTTCATCGCCATCAAAATTGTGAATATGCTTGAAAACAATGTTTGCACATGGGTCATCGAATCAGTAGCTTTAAAACGTCGAACATGTCAAGCGCTACTTTTTGGCACGAGTTAGTATCCTTCTAGAAGAATATGGCCCTTGGGTACAGAAAAATGGTATCGAACTTACCTAAAGTCATGAAAAAAATAGAATCTACATCCTATACTTTGCTGTGGCCAACAGAGTAAAGTACACAGTGTAATACTATCTACACAAAGATATTAAAGCGGTCAAGGCGATTTGTTTGGGATATAGCCAAAGTTTTTCTTGTCGTCGATAATGTTATTCAGGAAGCACAGACGGTGTGCGACCTTATTGTTGTATCTGTATAAAACATTGTGTTTATTGTCATCGTTACTGAGTATCACATGCCGTTTGTTCCCTTGAATATAATGCTCGTTCGAAAGATAGCCACAACATATGATATGGAGAAATTTAGTTAGGTATCCTTCAACATATAAAGCGAGATTATTACCATGTAGTAGTGATAAATTTTATGTTAATACTTTCTAGTTTTTGAAACGTGTAAGAAAAGAGACCTTTAAATACAGTGTTATGAATTTTATGTTGTTGAATTTGTCAAAGTCTATCATCGATGTTTTTTAAGTACAGGGAGAGTTTACTGTGTACACTGAATTATATTACATGTTACTGTAAACGATATAAGAAATGTTAAGGCTTATACTACACCGAATAGCAACATCTGGAATGGAGGGTTTGAGTCGGGTAGGCGGGAGTGATTGATGGCCGCGAGAATTGTTGTATTCAAATTGAGACTATTAAACGTTACAAGGAAGTTTACATGATCAACAACCTGATGGAACACCTTGTGTGAAAATCAAAGTAAACATGGTATTTGTGATAAGAGAATTAACAGATAATTAAAAGGATCATGAATTTCTTTCTTTCTCGTAATAGTTTATTTCCAGGTTATGCGTTAACACCTAATGAATTATATAGCACGGTTGTGGTTAATATATGCATATATAGAATATTTAATTCTTTACACGGTGAAGTCGCCTTTCATATCCCAATATTTGACAGAAAACATCACTTTGAATGATCATTAGAATGTTGGTGAACTGAATTGTTTCAAAATAAATGAAATGCATTTTTTTAATCTTCTAATTATGTTGTATTACTTGTTCTCTGCTTTGTTTTACTGTTAAAGATTATATCTAAGTAAATAAAGAATAGAAAAGAAACATAAAATTAAAAACTATTAATATTTAAGAGATCATCAACCAGAATAATAATCAGTTTAGTTTTAAAGTTTTTTAGAAACGTTCTCTGCATCTGCACTGAGTTATTCCGCTAGTAATATGGCTTTTAATGCTTTTTGTATGATCGTGTGAGATTTTAGATTTGCTTGTCGCACTATATCCAGAATACGGCTTATAGTTTAAGCTATTATGTAATATAACTGATTTAATGGAAGAAAAGGGACAATTCGTTTATTCAATTCGTCTATTCCATTGGAAAGAGACTTTCAACCCACTTAATCTTCGAGTTCAATAAAATATTAAATATGCTCTTACAATACTATTAGTTGTAATATTTATCATTCAATCGCAGATGCTTCCTAGACGTAAACGTCGTTGCACATTTTATTATAATAAAGCGACACGTTAATTAAAAATATACAGTTAAATAAGTCGCACACATTCGACAAACAATACGATACTTTACAGGTGTTTCATTTTAACTCACAAGAATCAAAACAGAAGTTAAAACAGTGCAATGCTCATGGAAGTAACTTAAACGAAAAGTTACTTTATTGTTTCCGAAATTATTTATTGGCATTGTAAAACGAAATTAAAGTCTGAGTCGGTATCAAGAAGTTACCTTTGGTCAAGTTATATTACTTCTCGAAATAATCATTGAGGAATTGTATTTTATTTAACTATCACTTTTAAAGGCTTGTGACTGAGTTACATTCAAACTTTATCATTTTAAATTAAATAACTGAACATGTTTTACATTTGGTCTGCTCTAATATCCATCATATTTAAAATAACGGAGTATTGGGATTAAATTTCCTGGGAATATCAAACAATATATAGACTCACTGAATGAAATGAGAAACTCGAAAAGAAAGGAAAATTGGAAGCTAGCCACCCGAATCGCCGGAGACTTTTTTATGGTCGCGTATCATAGCATTCTTTCGTAAAAGCAATTAAAATAAGAACGTACTTTGATCTTTGATAATTCGTTCTGAAATAAATCCGTATAACCTAAGTTTGCTATTTTCATCAGTAATTTTAGTTTACATAAGTAAGTTTTACATTAGATTGACGTGTACACCAGTTCGATTTGTTGTTATTCAACGTTGTTTCCTTGAATATGTACATGTACTAAAATAGTGATGTTATTATCATACTTTCAAATTTATTCAAAGTACCTTTATTTGTGTTGCAGACTGTTTTTCAAACTTTGGCAACGTATAACGATATCTTTTAAAGGGATCTCTATAAGCATGTGAAGGAATAAAAATATTAAGGTGCTCTTTAGAATTTTAAATATAAAACTTTCGCGTTCGGATGAACAGTATATTCAAACGTAAAACCGAGCATTCCTTCAAATTTGATAAAACCTGAACCACCCTTTCAAGTAATAGATATCTTATTTACGATGTACCTTGCCAGGATACTGTTCACTATTTGAAATGGAAGCTAATTAAGCATCTTGGCGATTTGATTATCATATAGAAATGTTTTGTTTTTGATTAGTTAACGCAGATGTTGCTTTAATGAATTCATAAGGATAACTTGAACAAAGTCGAGAAATAAAATGTCTGTTCGGAAATCATATCAAAATAACAGAGCTGAACAAGGAAGTTGCTTTCATGCAAATGAAAAACAAAATATTCGTTTGTAATTTATATCGCAAAATAAAAGCAAAGCATTATAACAAATGAAAAAAAAAAAATGAAAACATTTAACGATACAAAAAGTACCGAATATTGCTCTGTATAGAGAGGGAATCTCATGATTGGATTTTTAAGAAGAAGAACAATTTAACTCAAGAATCTAAAAAAAAAATCAAATATTATAGTTTAGATTTTAGTTATCGCCAAAATAAATGAATTTTTGTTTTTAAGTTATCGTACTCGTAGCCATAATTATGGAGTATACATTTATGAACTAGAATGATCTACATGTGAATTTAAGCTCACTAATTCATAATATGAATTGAGTGCTGTAACGTAGGTATATGTGAAAGGAGGTGTTGGCTATTGGATATGTGGGGAGCGATATACTCATAAATTTGATGAGATATAACTTTCCTTGCCATATCACGAAACTTAATTGACTTATAAATTGGTGTGTAACAAAAACACGTTTGAGATGTATGAATGAGCTTTTCTTCTAAGTTTTTTACATGTGAGCAAATTTGAGAGAATACTGTATTTTAGCATAGAAGAACAGATTAGAGCTAATCTTTTGTTTTTATTCCAATTTATGTGGATAAATTAAAGACGTTTTGTTAAACACTGATGTCCTTTCACGAAGTTAAACATTTTTAGTATTTTAAATTGAAGGCCTTCTGACAGAAATTTATCAGGATTTTTGTCGATATTTTCATATATCTGTGAAGACGCTAATACTCATTTTGACACATAATTTAATATTAACAGAGTTAGCTCAACAACACATTGACGCAACTTATGTTATTTTTGAAACCGAAGATATTCAATGAAGTAAAACATAAAATATATTAAATAATAGATAGACGTATAGATGTTGCTTTAAAGTATCCATAAGGATAACTTTAACTAAGACGAGAAATAAAATGTCTGTTCGGAAATCATATCAAAATAACAGAGCTGAAAAAGGAAGTTGCCTTTATGAAGATGAAAAAGTCAAATTATTCGTATGTAATTTATATCGAAAAATAAAAGCAAGGCATTAAAAAAAAAAAAACATTTTAAGATACAAAAAATACAAAAAATCGCTCTGTATAAAGAGGGATTCTCATGATTGGATTTTTAACAAGAAGAAAATTTTAACTCATGAATCTAAAAAAAAATCAAATATTATAGTTTACATTTTAGTTATCGCTGTAATAAATGATTTTTTTTTTAGTTATCGTACTCGTAGCAAAAATCTTGGAGTATAAATTTATGAATGAGAATGATCTACATGTGAATTTATGGTGATTAATTCATATTACGAATTGATTGCTGTAACATATTGGTATGTATCTGTGAAAGGTGGGATTGGCTATTGGAGGTTAACCTTGTGAACTGACGTGCTGTAAAAGATATTTGGGGAGCGATATACTCATAAATTTGATGAGAGATAACTTTTTCCTGGCCATATCACGAAACTCAGTTGACTTTTAAAATTTGGTGTGTAACAGAAACACGTTTGAAATGTATGAATTAGCTTTTTATCTAAGAATTTTACATGTGAGCAAATTTTTAAGAATACTGTATTTAAGCAAAGAAGAACCGATTAGAGGTAATCTTTTGTTTTTATTTCAATATATGTGGTTATATTAAAGACGTTTTGTCATTTTTCCAAACACTGCTGTCCTTTTGCGAAGTTAATATTTCTGAGTATTTTAAATTGAAGGCCTCCTAACTGAAATTTATTAGGATGTTTTGTCGATGTTTTACTATTTCTTCAAAGACGCTAACACTTCACTTTGTCACATAATTTAATATGAACAGAGTTAGCTCAATAACCCGTTGAGGCATCCTATGTTATTTTCGAAACAGAAGATATTCAATGGAGTAAAATATAAATTTATTGAATAAAAGAAAAACTTACCATTTCTGTTCCAAACGAGCTCCAAATCGTCAAAACAGTCAAAAAAACGTTGAAACACTTCTCCATGATTTCGAGTTTGTATAAATGACATGCGAAAATATATTCGATGAAGTGCAAGATGGCAAATGTCACAGGGTATCTATTTAGGGGTTACCGACGTAGTAGTAGTATGGATGTCTATTAATGCCATCATTTTATTTAAAATATGATTTGGTGAACAGCTTATACAAATGTGCTGCCCATCTATAGTATTATTGGCTTGTGTGTAAAGAAGACTATTCGACATGCGCAATCCAACTTACTATTTTGAAAAGCTATTTATATCTTGAAATTTCAGTCAATAGTGCAGTAAGCTTCAGTTGCATAATGTTGAATTGTCCTTGTTCCGATAAATACAGCATAACAACTACTGTATACTTATTGACTATCGTGCCTCTAGTTCCAATGACAGCAAAGGTATAACAATTCAGTACATGTAAATGCACTTGGTTTTTAAAACGAATATCAATTACGATGATCAGTTTTAATCTATAATACATTTAGTGTGGTTCATGTTAAAGGTTCTGTAGTTGTGTGCCAATCCACGTCAATGCTACTAAGCTGATGAAATTAATAGGAATGTTGATTTACTTGTTCTGGTTAAGCTTCTATTATCGATATTTTTAAGAAACATTTATGAGTGATTATTTTAGCTAAGTTACTTCGCTTTTGGTTGGAAGGCAAAATTAAAGCAGTAACGAAAGGACAGGAAGTGATACTACTAATCAGCATTATATAACATGCATGAACTAGTACAATACATATTATATACCGTGAAATGTACGGTATGATCTATTCTACACTATTAATTTGTATGAACAAATATCTTATTAACACAGTTTGGAATATTCGAAGTTTTGCAGTGGTATTCTATATGTACAATACTTGATTGTTTTATAATGCCTACGTCACATCCTGTTTGCGGGATCGAGTATCCTCACATCTGATTGAATAAACATGTCAGCTGTTTCACTGGGCTCTGACTAAATTGTTTATTGACTTTAAGAATTACATCTGACTATCAATTATGAGTAAAATATTTTTCATTTATATAGGATATTTAATCAAAGGAGCATATTATGACATGTGAAAAGGTTACTTTTTTAAATGAAATTTATATCTGTTGACCAGCAGAGGCGTAGCTAGAGCTTATTTCGATGCGTAGAGCTACTTTATAGGCGTAGTCATAAGTGATTTATTTGTGTGTCATCAACTGTGGCACCCATTTCCCAGGGGGTTGGCTACCAACAGTTTCAGACAACGGAGACACTGCCAGTCATGATTTTGCATGAATAAATATATAAGTACCAGCATGCCTACGCCATTCTATTATTTAGCCGACAGTGGCGTAGTAAGAGGTAGAGGAAAGGCTGTCCCTGCCACCACACAAAACATTTTCAGGGACGAAAACTGGGACGGCAAGGAAAATTAACCAAATAAAAATAAATAGCTACCATATATGATACTGGATAGGTTACTTTATGTTACAGCACGGCGTTAAGTGCTTCTCAGAAGGTTTCTCTCTTTAGCGATATGCCTACAAAGCACATAAAGAGGTTTCTCTTAACAAGTTATCTTCGAGTCAGTTAATGACATTTCTAGACAAAGTTTCGTGAGTCGATTGGATTGTCGTCTTTAATAAAAGGTCACTGAGAAAGGAAATAAATGCGTATACCTACCATAATGTCATATTATGTATTTTAAATGTGTTATGTATTCAATATATACAAGGCCGTAGCCACAGGGACCATGGAAACACGAACCCGACCACCCCCTCCGCCCTCACCCGAAATTGTCTAGCAAATGGTTAACAAATATTGTAACACCCGAACGCAAATGTTTTTAATATATAATGAAAATGATAGCATCGTTGCTTCTAAACACCCTTACCGAGGCACAATTTTCTCAAAGGTGAGGGGACACTCCTCCCATTAAACGCTACCCCTCTCCTAAGATCCCTCCCCAGTGCGGACGTCCACCTAACATTTGGATTGAATTTCGTAACAGGGTGTACAGACATTACATTTTCATGCAATTGCATATCAGTACAGGCATTAAGTCAACCTTAGTAGCTATTCAGTAGTTCACGCACATTCTCTGAACCGTCTGAAATAGTACAGTATTAATTAATTGAAATTTGTTTGTCAAATACCAACCATGCCAGGCACATTAAATAAACAAAGTAAATTTGATACACTTCTCAACTATAGCGATGCATTCCACGGGAGTACTAAATCTTTTAGCTTACGCTTTTTATTATTTCAGAAAAGAAAATACATTGTTACGTAAACCAGTTAAACTTTCGGATAAGTTGGAGGAAACAAATGAACTGTTAATATAAGTGGACTGTTTGTAATAAATTGTCCTACTTTAAGGTTTGAGCATAATCAGTAGAATTTTGTGAGATAATATAGTTGAGATTTTAAAATAAGTCTTGATACAATACGTCAAACCTTCGAAGTGTTCCGTGTACTGCCGGGTGAATATTGTTGCACGAAAAAGAACCGGATATCCCATGAAAGTTGCGCAAAAGAGAAACTATATATTGGATGTTGTGCCTGGTTTACTTACTCTTCGATACACGAATACATGATTTCTGTTGGTGAAATCGCCTCCCGTATTTATTCAATCATTGCATATGAAAACGAAACAAACAAATATTTCATAATTGCAGAGTCGACCCAAATTGCGCCGGTATGGTCGTTCCCGAATCGAATCTACACTCCCCTTGAAAAGGGAAGGATTTACGCCCCTGTAATTATATTAGAAACAACCTTATCACACGGTAAATATTCGTTTTGCTGGATTAGGAATGGAAGTTGCGCAAAAGAGTTCAGTTAACTTTACATTTATCTTATACTTGAATCTTCTGTGACCATAATTCAGTAATACTCCTACATTAAATCACATCCAGTAATAAATATTCAATAAATCAAACTTTAATATCCATTATATCAGAGCATTATCTATTTACATCCCCTCCATATAAATGAATTAACTTTCGAAGGAGTCTAAACTTGGGAAACAGCTGTTTAAATTCCAACCAGTAGAAATCAGATGTGAAATGGAATGGTTATTAACATGTACCATATCACCTATGTCACACACTGGTGTTTTTATATCATAAAAGACAGCCCTTCATTGTGTAGACATGGAAAAAGATTAACATTATACATTTTTTAGCTTCATAGCTACTGTACATTGTCACATGGTTAGAGATTTAATCATGAAAGCTCTAAAAATAATTGGTGAAGATTTGTTATTCATAATTGTGTTTCTATGTTTTAACATTGCGAGAGAAAAACATAAAAGAATCAAAAGGGAATTGAAAGTAGCAAATAAAAGAAAAGAATCATCACATCAGTGAAAACAATTACAGCAGCACAATTAGCTGACACATATGATGACCTGAAGATAGCTGAAACTATTCTTGAGATCGTGAGTTGTTTATTCATGATAATTTGAAATAATCGTTGATAACTATTGTTCGTTAATATGATTGAACTAGAAGCATCAAACAAAAGAAATATGAGAAGGAAATCAAAAGCAAAGAGTTCCAGATCTATGTTTGTCAGTTGAGTTTCTACAAAGGTTTGATCCTTTGTGTCACATATTTTTTTTTAAACATTTTGCGCTTTCTTTGTCATCTTGCAAGTTTATTTCTCAGTATTTCAGACACAGAGTTAGTTGCTAATTGCTAATCAATTTTACCACAACATCATCTGGGAGTTTTAATTCATCCCCGTATTCTGTTGAAAAAAATAATGATTGAAATAAACTAAAAAAGTATACAACAGAAAGCTAACTGGGAAAATATAAATATAGTTGAAAAATGTGTTGATCAATGGGTACTTGAGCCTGTAACCTTTGGAGTACAGTACTATGCTCTACTGACTGAGCTACCCAGCTGTTAGTTTGAGGTGAACCACATGTAGCCATTTTGTGGCCGAGTATGAAGATCTCAGAACTTGTAATACTGGTGTCATTAGGTTTTTGACTTTCGAATGTGAAATAAATGTAATTGAATTGTAGCTTCGTACATATTTCTACAAATTATATACATGGCATACTGCCATCATAATGCAAGTAAGATAAGATAAGATAAGATAAGTAAAACTTTATTGATCCCAAAGGGAAATTCAGGCACTCGCTCATAAAACAGTGAAAAAGTTACAAAAATAGATGTGTATATTGTACAATAAGACAGTAAGAATAATAAGAAAAGTCAATATATGAAAGTCAACGTAATAAAACCTCATTAAAAAGCTTAATTGCACGGGGTATGAAAGAATCTCTGTATCTATTGGTTTTGAGACACGGAAGTCTCAACCTGCCACTGCCTCTGGACATCTGACTATTATGAAGTAGCTCATAGAGGGGGTGGGTATGGTCCTTCCATACCGCTTCCAGTTTGGACTCGAGAAGGCTGTGGTAGACCGAGTCAATGGAAGGCAAGGGTTCCCCGACTACTCTCTCTGCTTTCTTAATGATGCTATTAATACGATCTATTTCATGTTTGTTTACATTCCCACCCCAGCAAACCAAGCAATAACGCCAAACCCCGCTAATGGTACAATTATAAAACATTTCAAGGATGTCATGACGAACATTAAAATTCGACATCTTACGGAGGCAGTACAATCTAGAATTCAACTTTTTAACCAATATATCAATATGATCTCCCCATGCCAAGTGATCATTCAGCACTACCCCAAGATACCTATATGACGTAACACGATCAATTACACTTCCTTTGACAACAACAGGGGGTGGAGGATTAGTAATGTGACGAAAATCAATAATCATTTCTTTGGTCTTAGCAACATTTAATTGGAGGAAGTTAAGGTCACAGTAGTTCACAAAAGACTGAATTTGACGTAAATACGCTTCATCACCATTACCATTGACTAAGCCAATCATGGCAGTATCGTCAGCAAACTTGATGAGTGAGCAACCTTGTTCTAATGACCTGGCATCGTACGTATAAAGTGTGAATAGGAACGGTGCTAGAACTGTTCCCTGGGGTGCCCCTGTATTTGAAAGAATAACATCGGATAGACACGAATGGCTGAGTTTCACCAACTGAGTTCTGTTAGTTAAATAGTTTAAAATCCAGTGAATAAAACCACCGCAAGTACTCCAAATTTACATTTCAATCTGTGTTTTATTGACCTTTGACTTGGAGTATATTATATTTGTAATAACATTTTGTTATAACTAACTAAACAAAATCTCCTACCTTAGTTTCCCCATCTCCAAACTCCTTCAAATGTTTTGAGTAAATGTTGCATCATTTTTTCAAGAGGTTTTGGTGAATTAGAAGCTACAGTGATTATAATTTATGAATAGGGGTGGCTGAAAGCTTTATGCCAGAAGGAAGATGCTTCATTAATCTACTGTGCTAACCCAATGTTCTGGCAGGTAAAACAACTGTTTGCAGTTTGATAGTCTTATAGGTTACAAAGTTCACATCGTTTATAATACATCTTAATGTTAGTCATCTTTCAGATCGTTATTATAGATCGTATCATAAATATTTGATTTTATTGTCAAACTGTCGTCAGCACCGGAAGAAGATGTTTTGAGGCGTGAGAAGCAAAGGGCTGAAGGAATCACGCCAACTGAGTGAGAAGGAGGACATAAATCAATTAAAACAGAAATAACTTCTGGATCTCTGACCGTTTTCATCTGAATAAAAGAAGGTATTTCTTTCAATCTTTAAGGATCACAATAAGCCAGCAAACACGCAGAGTCCATTTGTTTGAAGACGGAGCTGGATAAGTGATTGAATCAACGTTCTACTTTTGCCGTTTGCAGATGAAAAGCCATGTTTAAGAAAATAGTTTACTTGTTGAATTTAAAACAATTTTTTAATTGGAAAAAATCGACAAATGTTTCAATCATTGTTCTCTTCGGTAATTACAAACGAGCATTAGGTGATCAATTCATGGTACAGCTATGTTTCTTCTATTGATAGCCTGATAAGGCTACCGTGAATTCGACCTAATTTTTTCTTCTTTAAAAGTAAAGACTATGCCTTGGTTTAATGTTAATTTTGCATGCAGTCCACTATCATTTATTAAAATAGCAGGGGCCTATAGGCTACATTTCAAGGGATCACTAGGTCAAGGCTATTTATAGCACTGGTAGCCTAGCCTAAGTTTTGCTTATTGCAAAGACTACCCTAGACTCTAGCCTTGGTAACTGAATTATCTTGAGAGCCAGGTCACCACATGTTGATAAAGACATGTTCAAAATATTGCGTAGGCTTAACCTGGCAATGCACAGTTTCGTTTGACTGTGGTAAAGCAAGACTTGATCTCTTTTGAAAATTCAATGTTAACTGGTATTTGATTAAAAAGCAAAACTTTGTGTACATTCCAATTAAATGCGAATTTAGTGGTGTGGGAGGAGGGTGTTGTGGGGTTGCAGTAAGATACACCTTTTAACACATTGATAATACACTTATCCCAGAAACTCATTGCATTGCAGTGTCAGTAAATCTCCATTCCCCTAATTGACACCCACATTGACGATTGAAATTAAAAGAACTCTTTCAAACTTATTTACCAGTACCTTTGGGCAGCTGAAGAGATATTCAGAAATTGTTATATGGGTGTGTTAGTATTCATATATATGTGTGATGATGTTACTTTACAGAACAGCTCCTTTTTTATAAGCTAGTTTAACCGGAAACCTGCCAATCACATGTTCGAAATAGGACAGGCTGAATGGATTCTTAAATGAAAAGCTTAAAGACTTGTTTCATTTAATATATCACTGTTCAGGTTAGGCTAGTAATGGCAGTATGAAAAATAAGTAATCATTTAATAATTATCGTTATGGCCATTTGGTGTCAGCGTATGAAACACCGAATGATGTCAACAGCCCTGTGCTCAGTTGATGTTATTGGAAAATACATAAGCTACAACATACACCATAATCCAGTTGTTGTTTTTTTTTTCTTCTAGACAGACCCATTTAATATAATGCACCTTCCATGGCCTAGTACTATATTCCTGATAAATTCACACCACAATATCAGATTAAGGTTTGCCCACAGACTCCCAACTATTGCTAAATCCTACACTAAAGTATATAGTTAAGTTTAGTAGAAAAAAGGATCAGGAGGGACAATCAAGTCCCCAGCAAGGATCCTGAGGGAGAGAAATTAAACCGAGGACACAAAATTCATACCCGATTACAATGCTTAATGAACTCATCCAAAGCATTCTAATACCCATTCACACTACTTGCAATACAACTTTCTCGGGCAAACCATTCCATTCATTCCCAACCCTATATTAGAAAGAAAAGTTGAAGACAATGACCTCTGGTACAACTACTATTGGCAAACCTGAAAGAGTCAGTGAAGGATAAATTGTCATTATATGTGTAGGCCTACTCTATTACTTTAGGCCTAATGCTATAGTTTTGCGTCTGTGATCTAACCTTATAGAACCACGACTGTGATAACGTGCTTTTGGTTTGGATGAGGCATAAAATCAACAAGTGGAATGACAGGTTTCAACTAGTTTTCCATGCATTTCATGTGTGAAGATAAACATAAATGCCATAACCTTACATATACTATAATTCTTTGACTGTTATGTATTGCGTTCCTCATATGCCTGTCAAAATCTGAGTCGTTTCCTTTGATTGCAACAAGCACGGCTGGAGTTAGTTTCAATGTGTTTCGACGACAGATATATTGACCTGTGACGCGCTTCCGTTTCCAAGAGCCAATTAAGAACCAAGAGCGTGTACTGTGGCCATGGCGCGTTCAAATGAAATGGAACGTGCAAACGTGTAGATGACGACTACCCTAAAGAAAAGGGCAACTCGGCAGCCTGGTCTTGAAGCCTGTAAGTAAAATGAGAGAAGACTTCATGTGTTCTCGCAACCTGAACTGTTTTCGTTTGGGAAAATTATATGAGCCATGCTTTGCAGTTTGTAGCTGACGGCAGCTTAGGCCCCAAGAGGTAGCCTTACGTAGGTCTTACTGCTCAACCGTTAGCCTAACAGTAACGATTAACATGGTCACAAATGAAATAGAAATATTCATAGAAGATTAGGACCAACAACCAATATTCTATTCGAGTTCAGATAGAAGATAACATTTCTGTTAAACCGTTACTCTTTCCAAAACAGGACAAGGGAGAAATACAAGCAAAAAACGCACATGTGCAACGTTGGTATTTTATTGAAAGGCCTAGATAGTACGTTAGGTCTACTCTAGCCTAAAGTTGGTTTAGAGACCCAATGATTAGTAGTCTTGTATGTTATTTCAATATGTAAGGTGCCAGTGAACTTTTGGCTAAGTAATGATTTCTTCTTGGTAATATGTTTGGCCATAATAAAAATCTGTTCAGGTGATGCAGAATTTATTCAGCAGGTGGTTCAAGTCCACTAACAGATAACATTAAGCCACTCAGTTTCCAAGAAGAATATCAAACTTTTGAGCACTTAATGTGACTTGCTATAGACAAAGGCTAATCCTATAATATAAATTTTGTTATGACAATTGGCAAAGCGATCAATGTGTAAAATAGTAAAGGCATTTAAATTGACGCACCTTCGTAATTGACGCACCTTCAGATTCTAATAGCAACGATACAGCAGGCAATCTACACTTTTTGCAACGAAGCAGAGTTAACTATTTCATGAGAGTGAATCAATTTCAGGTATTTGCTGATCAAATTGTTTTTTTTTTAATCTTTTGACATCCTCTCACAAGTTGTGCACGTAGTTTTGGCACTTAGAAATCTTACTCCCTAAAAATAACCAAACTTACCTAAACATGATACCACTACTCTCTGGGACCTGGTCTGTTTGAGTTTAGAGGCTCAGAACATAGCAAACAGCATCCAGAGTCAATTGATGTATAATTACACAAAAGATACATTTAGCTAATTGACGAATTGTCAATTTCGGGGTATGAAAGAACTTGACACGGCAGACATTTTGTAGTCAAATTCTGCTCACTATACTCTTGAAGGGGGCAATGCCAGTACAAAACAATTACAGTTAGCTTGTTACAACAATGTGACAGCATATGTGTACCATTGGTAAACATTTCATAATTTTTCAACAACATATACATCAACACTTAAATGAGACAGTGCCCCCCCCCCCCACTTTGTAAATAAAGAATAGGAGCTGGTGTTGTTAAAGCTCATTACTCATTTGCATGGTTAAAACACGAACAAACTGGTGGGATTATGGTGGTTTGGACAGGGGCAGATTATGTCTCATCCCACATTTTTCCAGAACTTGAGCAAATTTCAAATACAAAACTAGAAACCCACATTTCTCAAAAGGGGGTGGGGACATCCCCTTTTCCCTCTCCCAGGTTTGCCTCGAAATTAGTAATTGGTAATTAGCTTACTAAAGCTTCACCATATAAAATATAGGGGCTTATTACTAAACCATATATATACCCCATTTAGACCCGATACCCTTGGACAAACATGTCATGCTTTTCTTAAAGAGCAGCATAATATATAATCGTGAAGGAAGTACAGGCTCTATAAATGTTGCACAGATGGCCAAGCAGCCACGAGAATGTGTCTGTGTTCTGCATTTAACACAAATGGACAATATTTCACCATTATCAGCCAAAACTTCATAATATTTTTCTGCCATCATTTGTTGTACTTGTAGTGTATTGCATTCTGAGTGCCAAATTCAAACACTTGGTAGTCCAGTTGTATTCTGAGTGTTTTACTTACGTACCAAAGGCACAGTGATTCAAACGCTTGGTATTGTATGCTGTGTGTTTCACTTACGCATCAATGGCACGGTGATTCAAACACTTGGTATTGCATTCTGAGTGTTTCATTTACCGCTGCACCACCGTAAGCCAAACACTTGGTATTACATTCTGAGTGTCTCACTTACC
Source organism: Apostichopus japonicus (assembly GCF_037975245.1). Lineage (NCBI taxonomy): Eukaryota > Metazoa > Echinodermata > Holothuroidea > Aspidochirotida > Stichopodidae > Apostichopus > Apostichopus japonicus. The sequence continues at coordinate 32,132,013 of NC_092569.1, read as the reverse complement.
GCTGCACCACCGTAAGCCATACACTTGGTATTGCATTCTGAGTGTTTCGCTCATATTGGTGATTCAAACACTTGGTACAGCTCACGGAGTGTTTCGTTTTCCAACAATTAAATCGACATATCATCGATTTAGCTCATTAACATACTCCAAATCCCGATTTCGGTGATGATTGACATGTGAAGATACATCACGTGCAGTCACCTGACAAATATAAATAAATAAATAAAATAAATAGGTTTATGTCAATTTGAGTTGCTAGAAACTGGTATAAAATCCACTGAAATTGACTTCTACCGATTTAATTCGACATACCATCGATTTAAACAGGTATGTGTCGATTTAAATTGACATATACCGATTTATTTTACATATCATCGATTTAAATTGGCATATGTCGATTTAAATCGGTATATGTCGATTTAAACTGGTATAAGTCGAATTAAATTGGTATATGTCGAATTAAATAGACATATACCGATTTAATTCGACATATCATCAATTTAAAATGGTATATGACGATTTAAATTGACATATACCGATTTAATTTGACATATCATCGATTTAAACTGGTATATGTCGATTTAAATTGACATATACCGATTTAATTCGACATATCATCGATTTAAACTGGTATATGTCGATTTAAATTGACATATACCGATTTGTTTTACTTATCATTGATTTAAATTGGTATATATCAATTTAAACTGGTAAAAGTCGAATTAAATTGGTATATGTCGATTTAAATTGTCATATACCGATTTAATTCGACATATCATTGATTTAAACTGGTATATGTCGATTTATATTGACATATACCGATTTAATTCGACATATCATCTATTTAAACTGGACTATGTCGATTTAAATTGACATATACCGATTTTTTTACTTATCATTGATTTAAATTGGTATATGTCGATTTAAATCGGTATATATCAATTTAAACTGGTAAAAGTAGAATTAAATTGGTATATGTCGATTTAAATTGACATATACCGATTTTATTCGACATATCATTGATTTAAACTGTTATATGTCGATTTAAATTGACATTAACCGATTTAATTCGACATATCATCGATTTAAGCTGGAATATGTCGATTTAAATTGACATATACCGATTTTATTCGACATATCATTGATTTAAACTGTTATATGTCGATTTGAATTGACATATACCGATTTAATTCGACATATCATCCATTTAAATTGGTATATGTCGATTTAAATCGATGATATGTCGAATTAAACTGGAATATGTCGATTTAAATCGGTAGAAGTCATTTTAAGCTGCTGGAAACTAATATAAGTCGAAGGAAATTAGTATATGTCTATTTTAATCGGTATATGTCGATTCCCCACGATTTGAGACTGATGGCCCGCCATAAACTCTCTCTATATACGACTCTTCCTGGAATAGCGCCACCAATTATCTGTAAGAAATATTTGCAAAATGGGTAGAGTGCACGTGTGCGTGTATACTCGTGTATTGTATATACGAGTATTCTTTATGCATTGTATAGCCTGGAGGAAGTGGCGTGCCCCAGTTCTTATGCCAATCCTTATATCTCGGTCATTTTCAACCAGTTCCCACAATCATAGCCTCATATGATAAGAAATATTTTAGATAATCCTTTTTTAACATAAAATTCACCAAAAAAGTACTATTGGTAGGCCTAGTATGTATTCCAAAATAAGATATTTGGGGACCTAATTTGCATATTTTCATACGTAATTAGCCCAAACTTAGTGAAACTTATCAGATTTGAATCAACAACGTAGTTACCCATTCCATTGATAAAAGGGTACTTGTACATAATATTCTTCTGAATTAATGGAAATTGATTCCAAGAAAAATCACTTTCTGCTGAAATAAACTAAGTCGCATTGCAAGGCTGAAGAGATAAAGGGAACATTAAGTTTATTGATTTCTTAAAGGGTATAAAAGATATAATTAAACATCAACAATTTTTGTTTAATAATCTCTCTTTAAATAAAATCAGACAGCGCCTTATGAATGTGTAACCAGAGCAAAACCTGTTTAATGTTTTGTTGCTGCATATCATTTTCTTTCATTTTCGTACTTTTTTTTTCATTTGATCATTTCCTTTCATTTTCTTATTTTGTTTTTATTCATTTGACATTCAATAACCTTTACTTGGTTTATTGAGGAGTTCCCATAATTTCATTTCTATTGCTAACTACTACATGGCAACATGATGATGATGATGATGATGACGACGACGACGCCGACGACGACGACGACGACGACGACGACGACGACGATGACGATGACGATGACGATGACGATGACGATGACGATGACGATGACGATGACGATGACGATGACGATGGCGATGGCGATGGCGATGGCGATGGCGATGGCGATGGCGATGGCGATGGCGATGGCGATGGCGATGGCGATGGCGATGGCGATGGCGATGGCGATGGCGATGATGATGATGATGATGATGATGATGATGATGATGATGATGATGATGATGATGATGATGATGATGATGATGATGATGATGATGATGATGATGATGATGATGATGATGATGATGATGATGATGATGATGATGATGATGATGATGATGATGATGATGATGATGATGATGATGATGATGATGATGATGATGATGATGATGATGATGATGATGATGATGATGATGATGATGATGATGATGATGATGATGATGATGATGATGACTACGACTACGACGACGACGACGACTACGACGATGATGATGACGATGACGATGACGATGATGTTTCTGGAAGTTAGAATTTCATCGAAATACATCTTTTATGTTCAAATATCAGTGTCCACCCTGCATAAATAAATAAAATAATATATAAAGAAACAAATACATTTTCAACTTAATTGCACTGATTACATCATCCACTCTGCTGTTGCCAGATGCGATTTTCAAATTATTACCCTCCCCACCCCCTGCCCCCACCCCCCTTTATTGAAAAGTACCAGTCAGACATAGAGATGATGTGAACGAGATATAATCTAACAAGGAAATGAACACAATACTTTGTCAGAATCATGAAAACTACGACAGGATAATTATAAGGATGCCTAGAATAAAATAATTCCCACAAAATATTGAGCCTAATTAATAAAATTACTTGAATTTATTTCCAATAAATTATTAATCCTATATTTAAAGAGATTTTGTTTACCTTAATTTTCATCTGGAAAATAGAAAAACAGGAGAATAAAGGATAATTTATTTGCTCTTTCAGGTGAACTATTATTTCACAAGGAAAGAAACCAGTAGGTCACCATTTACTCAGGTTAACATAAGATACCGTAGATGCATATAATTATTTTTAAATGAAGAATTAGTATACCAAAGTAATAATGATGGTCGGCATGGTAACGTACTCAACAAAATAAAACAACTTTCTAATTTATAACTTGCATTTTACTTATTTTTTCACCCACTGTATCTATGACTATTATCATTGATAGATAGATATTCTGTTTGGTAAACAAACTCTGGTTCTCTCTGCAAAACATTAAATAAAATACTAAAGACTACTTAACATTCACTTTTTAGTTTAAACCTCTAAAATTGTCGATGTTGTGTAACTCAAGTTCTTAAAATTTTAGAAATTCATTACAGAACCTCTTTAGGAGTAAGGCTTTCTTTTGTTAGTGTTTAGGGAAACAGGAAAACGTGCTTTGTAGAAGAGAAGCAATGAGTCTCCTACATTCATTTTTATTAAATAAATATTACATTTCAAATATCCTTAAGTATTTTAGCTTATGTTTTGCAGAGACAACCAGAGTTCCAGCTGTTAGCTAAAGTTGACAAAGAGTGAGAGAGAGAGTGAGAGAAAGAGAGGTGCAGGGGGAGGTGGGGAAGGATGGGGGTGATGTGTGGTGGTAAAAGGTATACAGCAAGATGGTGATGCATGGGGTGGAGGCTATGATATTTGCATACATTTTACTTTCACAAAGACGTATATTCAAATTGCCATTGCAATATTAACTTCGATTATCCAGATTGAAATAGTATCTATTTATTGAGTTGTTATTGTTTTGTTTATGTGTTGTTTTTGGTTTGATTTGTATATACAAAATATAAAGTAACCGATGCAGTGAAAGAATTTAACGAAGAAAAGTTTCAGTGAGCTAAGTGAGTATTATAAATGACAAAGAAGCAGGGGGAATTACGAAAATTACCACAAAATGAAAAAATCATAGAAGATTCTTGTTAACATTTCTAAAATTGAAAGTTTGAATATTTCTATTCTCACTTGATATTCACAACGTTGTTTCATGCTTGGTGTGAGTGTTTAAGAGGTGATATCAAGAGCGTATGGCAGGGTTAACTGAAATTTGTGTGAAAATGCACATTGCACATTTAATGTTGCTTCATATCAAGGTATTTTAATAGTGACGAACGTCACTAAGAATGCCTTGTATGTAATAAAATGCAGATACAAAGTATAAACCATATATTAATGAACCGTTCTATGATAAGAATGATGATATTTAGGCCCAGTGAATATATATATAAATGTATATATATATATATATATATATATATATATATATATATATATATATATATATATATATATATATATATATATGTATATATATATATATATATTTATATATAAATATATATATATATATATATATATATATATATGTAAAGGACGAAACCGGTCGTGAAGTGGAAGTTTTCCGGTGTGTTATTCTTTATTGATTTACTATATATCTGTCATACCACTTGCTACTCATTAAATTCTTATATACGGCTTGGCTTGCCTATAAAGAGTGGTTATTCTGTGTGAGATTGTCAGATTCAAAGCGCCAGGGGTGCACTTTGTACAATCATAACACTTGGGTAATACGCCCTTAATGACAGTTATTCAAAGCCAATTTATACGCTTCAATACACCAGTAGAATCACTGTGGTCGAGTGGTATGGACTTCGGTTCGTGACACAAAGATCTGGGGTTCGATTCCTACCTTCGCCTGATGAGTCCCAAAAGGACGAAACCGGTCGTGAAGAGGAAGTTTTTTGGTGTGTTATTCTTCATTGATTTACTATATATAGAAGCGGGAGGCTCGGAGGCTGATTATAAACATTTACATTTGCCTTTGTCGTTTATTTTCCATTTCATTCAACAGAGTCTGTTCAAAGTATCTATTTTGGTATCCAGCTTTAGGAATCATAAATGGTTGATAAGCATCATGTTTGATCTCCATAGTTAGGCAGCTATGTCAAGATAACTTAACTAGCATTGTTCGATACATGTGACAAACGTCTTCAGTGGAATTACGACCTTCCGAACCGATTTCGAACTTCTGGACATACAATCAGCGTCCATAGCCGAGTGGTTATGGAGGCCCGGGTGCGAATATATATATATATATATATATATATATATATATATATATATATATATATATATATATATATATATATATATATATATATATATATATATATATATATATATATATATATATATATATATATATATATAATATTTATATATATATATATATATATATATATATATATATATATATATATAATATTTATATATATATATATATATATATATATATATATATATATATATATATATATATATAATATAATTAATGATACTGGAATTAAATGCTCCCCTAGTGACATATTTCCGAGAGATCTCCTACAAAGTAATATTGATTTTCTTCTTCCTTGCATATGTCATCTCGTTAATTTGTCTCTCATCACTGGCAGTATGGATGGTCTAAAACTTGCAAATATTTCTCCTGTCATCAAAGGGAATGGCTTAGATCATAACAATTTTAAAAATTATAGACCAATCTCCAATCTATCTTTTTTGGGTAAATTGATTAAAAGAGTTGTTCTTAAACGATTGAATACTCACATGCATTCTAATAGCCTCACTATTTCCAGGCAATCTGCTTACAAAAAAATACCATAGTTCCGAAACCCTCCTTTTGAGAGTAACTAATGACATATTAGTTGCCAGTGACAGTGGACATGCTACTGTGCTTGAACTCCTTGACTTAAGCTCGGCTTTTGACACCATTGACCATAATGTACTTTTGTCTGTATTATCTAATGAAATTGGTATTACTGGTATTTTCCAAAACTGGTTTAAAAGTTTTATTGGGGGCAGATCTCAAAGAGTTAGAATAGGGGGCTGTACTTCTGATCAGATTACTATTAAGTTTGGTGTGCCACAGGTATCTGTTTTGGGTCCGGTCTTATTTAACATTTATATTCGCTCACTTTACGCTGAAGTTTCTAGAATGGGTTTTAATATTCATGGTTTTGCAGATGATCACCAGGTTTATAAACACTTCAGGCACCATAATCAAGGATCAGTTCTGGTTGACTCTCTGCAATCCTCCTTTGGTTGTATCCAACGTTGGATGCGCAAATATTATTTGCAACTCAACCCTGGCAAGACCCAAATAATTGTATTTGGTCCCCCTACTATACTAAAACTGATTCACATCAAGGGTGTTATTCTTAACTCAGTTGATTGTGTACGTTTTGACCAAATTGTTCGTAACCTTGGTGTTCATTTTGACGATACCATGTCTTTTCGGCATCAAATATGTTCACTTAAATCCAGGTGCTTTAAGAATCTTAGAAATATTTCTAAAATGCGGTTTTATCTTACTAAGTCTGAGTTAAGCATTATTGTCCAATCCATGGTTATTTCGCATACTGATTATTGTAACCCACTTTATTTTGGTATCAACCAACATTTATATGATCAACTCCAATATGTTCAAAATTTTGCTGCAAGTTTGATATATGGTAAAAGTAGATATGATCATGTGACTGATCTATTCCATGATCTCCATTGGCTTAAAATCAAGGAGAGGGTGTACTTTAAAATAATTTTGATTGTGTTTAAGTCTGTTAGAGGACTGGGTCCTAAATATATCCATGATATATTGGTAACCTCTGATCGTAGCAGATATTGATAGAGCCTCGAGTTAAATCCTCGTATGGGTATCGCTCGTTTGCCAAAGCTGGACCTAAATTGTGGAATAAGCTTCCTGACAGCCTTAAAGAAATCCAAAATGTTGCTACTTTTAAGAGGCAATTAAAACACTACCTAATTGTAACTGGTTCTGATTTCAGCCAGAATCTCGACCAGGTTTAACATTTGTATCGTTACTTTAAGATTTATTTAATTGTTTTCCAGCACAGCAGTGCACACAGTTTTCTGTAGTAGTTGTGCTTATAAGCCTTTATTATTATTATTATTAATATTATTTTTATTATATATATATATATATATATATATACATATATATATATATATATATATATACACACACACACATATATATATATATATATATATATATATATATATATATATACATATATATATATATATATACACACACACACATATATATATATATATATATATATATATATATTTATATATAAAAAAGGACTTTATACTGGACAGAGAATTGTAAGAATATCAGCCACTGTGCACATACTATTCCATTTAATGGGATTTGTTTCAGAAATCATGATCCTTCGGGAACAGACATCTAGACACTCACGGGGTGATAGGTCTTTTGAGGTTGCTGCCCCTCGTCTTTGGAATGCACTACCATTAAAACTGAAGTCGTGCACCAGCATTTTGACTTTCAAAGAACTCCTTAAAACTCATGCGTGAAGCTTTTAGTGATTTTATATTTAATTTAAGTTTTTCTTTTTCTTTTTACCATACCTTTTTTTGTGCCTTGGGCAGGGCGGATATGTGCGCATTGTTAATCGCTATTAATATTATAGTTGAATATCTATGGGCTCCTGAATAAAATGGTTGCATGATGAGTAACATGGCAACCTGGACCCCCCCCCCCCCCCACACTCACCCGTTCCCAAATATGAGAGAAACCACATGATTAGTATGATGTAATGATAAATTATGCCGATGCTGTTAAATAATGACAAGGCTAAGCTCAATGTTGTTGGTAGGAATGGTGGTCAGTTTTTTTGGGAGAGAAAGGATAATGTATAGAGACATAAAGTGACACAGAAGAAGATGAATATTACTCATTGGATATCTCTAAATCGAATTCTTGATATCATTAATTAAATTTTGGATATCTCAAATATATTATAATTATTGATATCTGGAAATGAATGAAGGGATGTCGGGAAATGAATAAGAGATATCCAAAAATGAATTAATAATATCTGTAAATGAATTAGAGATATCCAAAAATGAATTAGAGATATCTAAAACTTAATAAGAGATGTTTGTATTTGTTTAAAAAATGTTAAAACGGCGTTCCATACTATCGACATAGCTGCAGTCTTGACCGGAAATCCCTATTGTAAAAATCGTGTTCCCGAAAAGCCCTGTGTGTATGTTGCGGGCTATTTTCTGCAATTGTTCCCTGGTCATTTTGACTTCTTATATCAAAACAGAATTTTTGATACCAATAGTCGAAAATGGACACAAAAGTTTTCAATTTGGCATAAAGGCGTAATATCGAGAAAAAACAGTAGGAAGATTGAAAACAAACGTCTGATATAATAGGTCAAATTACACAAAAAACACACTACACAATTGCATATTCATTGTAATTTTTGAGATGCTTCGTCAATTTCAAAACGCAAGAATATAGTCATATATATGGACGTGAAAAAAATCATGTATAAACAATATGTCATATTGCTACCTACATAGGCATAGCCTACGTAATTATATTCAATTCAAGTAAACTGAACTAAACATCAACCAATAAACAAAGTACGTATAATACAAATAATGGTAATACATTACGTAGAAGATGGATGAGTTATGAAGGAGAGCTACCGAAAGCTTGTTGGTACAAAACTCCTGCAAGTATGCAAAAATGTATGTCATCTTTATAAATGTAAAGATATTATAAAACGAAATCAACCAACACTCATCTCCCACCGCGTCCCACCCCCCCCCCCCCCCACATCTCTCGGACTGAAAAGTTTAAGGTAGGCCTATATATAATTGATTTTTCATCATGTTTTGTTTCTTTTAATTACCTTTAAAATATGTTATAGTTCATTTAAGTGACACTGGTAGGCTGTTCCAAACTGTATAGGCCCAGTATAGTTAATATTGTGTTGTGTTCTTATAAATCTGCAAAAAGGGATCCTATAATCATAAATATGTATGGTATTGAAACATGACCGTTCTAACAAACATATGTGACACAGAGATCGGTAACCAAATTACAAGTGGCTTGAATATATATATATATATATATATCATCCAAAATAAGAATATTAAATATATTGAAAAGGGCTTAGCTTGCATGGTGGTTAAGTAATGTTTATCTGCACCATAACGAATACTCTTCTGTATTCAATAAAGTTTGCTTGTATAAATATCAGCGACATATCCCCAGCTGACAGGAACACAGTGAGTTAAAAAAGGAAGTACTAGACTTTTGTAGATAGTTAATAAAAGTTAACCTTCCTGGGAACTAACTGTGTCAATCTATAATTAACACCAGCAATTCTAATACATATATTATTTATGTAAGAAGACCAAATCAAATTCTGATCGATTGTGACGCCAAGAAACGTAGTAGATACAGAAATGAACTAAAGTTGTTATTTCAAGTAATACCATTAATCCATCAACAGCCCTTTGAATAGGGTGAGATAATTAAAATAGCAGTCGACTCAGTTGCATTCAGAGTTAATTTATTCGCAGTGAACCAATTGGTTACAAAGACCTTCTCGTTATTAATGGCGTTAATAATGAGTGAGAGCAGATTTCGATTGTCGTTAAAGGTACTTGTATCATCAGCGTATAAAGTAAATTTAAACTTTGAACTAATTAGAGGTAAATCATTGAATTAAATGAGAATGGGTAGTGGACCCAGAATAGAACCATGCGGTACACCTGTTGCAATTGGTCACTAACTACAGCCTTGTGGTCCTGTTGTAATCGGTTACTAACTAGAGCCTTGTGGTACAGGGAGTTGCAATTGGTCACTAACTAGAGCCTTGTGGTACACCTGTAGTAACTGGTCACTAACTAGAGCCCTGTTGTACACCTGCTGCAATTGGTTTCTAACTAGAGCCTTGTGGTACATCTGTGGTAATTAGTCACTAACTAGAGCCTTGGGGTACACCTGTTGTAATTGCTTACTTACGAGAAATAAAATTTGAAATATGTATAAACTGATTCCTGTTCAATAGGTAGTCTGTGAACCATTTTATTGGAAGTCCCACCATACCATAATGGTGTACTTTGATGATAAGTATATTATGGTCCAAAATGTCGAAGGCGTTTGAGAGGTCAAGGAAAATTCCACCAGAAAGATAACTTTTCTTTAATGACTTTAAGATGATCTCAATAAAGTTAATTAATGGATGAGCTGTAGAGTAAGGGTTATTTGGTTTTTATATTATGGTATAATGTGAAAGAAATTTAAAGCAACATTTATATGCTAATTTTTCAAATTCCTTGGAAAAGACTGGTAATACAAGAATGTTCTATAGTTTTTTACCTTTTTTCTTACTTTTTATTTTGTAGACAGGAACAGCACGTGTAATTTTAAGAACATTAGGCACATTATACCACTATTAAAAGACCTGTTACAAGATGGCTGAATGGACGAACAATAATGTAATTAAATGCTTTAACAACTTTACAATGAATATTATAATTGTCTTTGACTACCATTTTGAAGATCTTTGATACATTCCATAGTTTCGTCATCATCGGTGGAATACAAAAACGTACAGTAATCATGTATACACCAGCTCGTCTTAATTTTGGAGCCACTACTTCACCCTTGAAGAGGGGAATAACGGTCATATAAGAAGATACAAAAGAATACGTTATAAGTATAATTAGAATCATTTACTATTAGAACATCAGTCCAAACCTGCACCTGTGAAAGGTCCTGATAAGAGGAAGTTATAGCACTTTGCGTCAATTACGGTGTAACTTTGTAGACCTATTACTTCTAGATGTATACGCATCAGAGGCGTCAATCATGGGGGGGGGGGGGGCAGGGGACACGTCCCCACTTCTAAAGGGTGGGGACACTATATCATATGTTACCCCATCCACAAGTTTGGTAACTGATTCGCGTAGGCGCTGGAGTATCATTCAGACTCATAATGACTCGTGTATCCCACAAAGGGAGCTGAAACATTGTGTTACATGAGATTAGTATGTTATTAATTTTTTATTCTCATCTTAGAAAATAGAACTTTTCATCTGGATTGAAATAAGAATTATAGATTTCATTGATAGCGTAAATTAAATGAGGAACCGCGCTCATATACCTCTGAGGTTATCTGCACAAGTCAATAGGTAATGAAAGCCCGAAACATTCGATAATCTTCTTGCAGGATAAAATTATTTTTATATTATAGTATATTGTATTTCACGTACCAACAATATAACAAATAATATTGTGCAAATAATATTGTGCAATCAGTTTAGTTAGCAAAGTCACCCAGGATAGTTTTGAAGTGTTTTTGAGAAAATTACATATATCAAACGAGATTTGAGACAGATACATACATGGTGCTTAGCCTGGGTGCTAAGCTGCTAGTCATGTTGTTGCAACCATGTTAGTCATTATACCTCGGGTTCTAGTTTAGTAGTTCTGTACATATGTTCACAAAATATTTTATTTGGGATTAAGTTCACTGGTGCCAACTACAGGGCCGTAGCCTGCGGGGGTAGGTAGGGGGCGGGGCAGCTGCCCCTTGAAATTTGAACTTCCTCAATGAGAGTGAGCCAACGATAATATGAACGTCTGGACAGTTTGCGAAATGTTCATATCATTTCTTTTGATTTCATTAGTCAATAGTGTGCAACCTCAAGATTCTAGGCACGTGTTGTAGGAATGGCGTTCAAAAAGAACACAAGGTTTAGTTTAACCGCTCATCACGTATATATGCACAATAAATGCACAATACATGTAGAGAGCTCCTAAGATTTAACCTGCGTGAACAGTGTAGCAGTCTTGTGTGACACTACGGTTCATAAATATATTTATCACGTCTATACATGTGTCCGACAATGTAGGCCTATGAGTTTTATTGTTAGCCCCTTTATCAGTGCCCCAATGTTTTTAACTAAGAATATTGAGGCACCCAGTCCCCTTCACGGCCCACGTTGACCTCTATGAAATAGAGGGACTGTCTACTCACCAAGGGCTTCCTACATAAGAACTAAGTTCGAAGTTCAAGCAACTTTTAGTTCTTGAGATATCATGTTGACAAGGTTTTCAGACTTTGACTCTGTAGACCTCAAATGACATTTGACCACCATGAAGAACAAAAGGGACTGTCTAATCACTAAGGACTACCTACATACCAAGTATGAAGTTCAAGCAACTTCTAGTTCTTGAGATATCGTGTTTAGAAGGTTTTCTGACTTTAACTCTGTTGATCTCCAAGGACATTTGACCTCCATGAAAAAATTAAGGACTGTATACTCACTAAGGGCTACTGTACCTACATACCAAGTATGAAGTTCCAGCAGTTTTGACTTCTTAAGATATCATGTTCACAAGTTTTCAATTTGACCTCTGTTGGCATGAAATGACCTTTGACCTTCATAAAAACAAGTCCTGTCTACTCATCAAGGGCTACCTACATACCAAGTATGATGTTCCAGCAACTTTTACTTCTTGTGTGTTTACAAGGTTATCAGACTTTGACCACTATTGACCTTTGACCTCCATTTAAAACAAGAAGGACTGTCTACTTACAAAGGGCTACCTACTGTATACCAACTTTAAAGTACCAGCAAGTTTTAGTTCTTGAGATATCAATGTTTACAAGCCAAGGCGTCACACACGCCATCACCAACGCATAGGCCTGCTGTAGATGCCTTCAACAAGGAATACAAATTAATAAATTAAATTAGCCATCTGATGTCATTAAAGAAGGCAGCACACCGAGGGGATAGCCCAGGTCTGCTCAGCCTACTCGATGACGCCACGATTAGTCCTATTTACTATTTATTCCAATTAATAGTAGGCTATGGTAATACATATACTGCAACTCCGCACCCAAGAACTTCCTGTACAAAATTAAAATTGTTTGATACGTACAGTAGCTCAGTACGAATGACATAGACACTGGTATTCTAGCGAAGCAAACGTTCCAACTACAAAATGCAAACTTTAAAGGTATTATAAGCCGGCTAAACAATTTGGTGACATTCATCAACATCTTTACTGTACACAGTTTGGTCTAACTTCACTTTTGTCAAACTATTCTACTGTACTAACTGGTCTACTAAGGGCAGTATAACATAATATAATCCACATGAATCAGAACGACTATCTTTATCCACATTTATTGGCGGAGTTACCGTAGGCCTAGGCTATAGCAACATTATACAGCCTATGCAGTCTCCCTCAGTATTAGTTTCATATACGCTTAGCCTATATGCCTACCTATACCGTATACGTTTCGCCTAACTTACTATATCAGGTGCGTATCCAGGGGGGCGTTGGGGGCGCGCGCCCCCCGGGTAAGGAAAAGAGGAGAGAAAAAAAGAGAAGAAAAAGGGAAAAGAAGGGGGAAAAAAGAAAAGGAGGAGAGAAAGGAAGGGAAAAGAAAAAGAAAAAGAGAGAAAAATGAGAAAAGGAGGGAGTAGAAGATAGCCAAGACCTCGGGAAGAGAAAGAGGAACAGTCATAGTTAAAGCGCTGATCCCTATTATATACACAGGGTAGGCAGTGATAGATCAAGGATTACGTTTTTGACGTTTCCATTTTTTGACGTTTCCATATTTCCTCTCTCACTAATGTATCTATATAAATACTATATATGGTCTATCATAACGCGCGTGTGTGTATGGAAGCCTTAAACAATTGTACGATTGTGCTATATGGAACCAACTGTGGCTGGTCTTGAACTCGACCGAGTCGTCGGGGAACATGACGCATTTCGGGAAGGGGGCGACCGCCCCCCCCCCCGAGCAAATTTTCTTTATGACATCGCTAGTAATTTCAAAATAGACAATGCTTAGATGCAACTTACAAGGCCTGAGAAGTGTCATTTCCAGCAATCTGGGAGGCATTTTCTGCCAAATTTTTTATTGTACGCTTCGCGCCAACTCATGGTGGCCCTTCGCTTAGATAGTTTGCCTACCGGCTTCGCCCCTCCCTTGGCAATTACTCGCTACACGCTTGTTCGAGTTTGTAAAGTAAAGAGCAGATATAACATCGTATCAGTGAGCATTGAAATGCATGTTCCACGATGAACAGCCTCAAAAACTGTCTATGTGTGTAGTCAAAGGCGTAGGAGCCCAATTGGATTTGGGGGCTGTAATGACTTGCCCGAAAAAAAAGGCCAAAATTTTTCGCGCGCAAAGCGCGCGTTCAATACATCGATGCCAATATCATACAAGCAAGCATCGGTCATTACATTGCATGGCATCGTGTACCGCACGGTCCGTGAAAGTTACACAGTATACCGCCGGATGCTAATGTAAACAACCAAATGTCTTATGTAGATGGAGAAAAAGCATACAGATCCATTTATGTCAAAACTCTCTTTTACAGTAGTAATGTCGGTCAAGCTTACAACTTTATTTTAATTACCAAGGAGATCATTTTTAAGCTATTCATTACTATTTATTTTTCTTTAAGTAGGTGCCCGAAGAAAATGGGAAAAATTTGGTTGGGGGGGGGGGGGGCACTCCTACGGGACCTACGCCTATGTGTGTGGTGTTCGGTTTCGATATACCTGATATCGGAAATATCGGCTATTTTTCATTTCCTTCAACCAAGTTTTATAATAGCCATTATAAGTGGTTGCAATATTTCTACACCAATAAATTAACTGTGTCGGAATTTTCAAAAAATTTCCTGACAAACATTCTTCATCATACTTTCCTCTACTCGTGCAATTTTGACCTGTCTTTTAGGGGTTCAAGGAGGTTTTTTCTATATTGGTTGTCCATAGATTGAATTTTCTGCAACATTATGGGTATGTTTTCAAGTGATTTTATTCACGAGAAATGTTAATTTTCAAATTCTCAACAAATATTGGGCATAAAACCTTGAAAAGTGGGGCTTTCGGATATTGTGGGCCGTGACGTAGAATCACCTACAAAAGCAATGATCCATAGGACATGCAATCAGGTCGAACATGATGTGACTGGTGACAATCTTCAAAAAGGTTATGGATGGGGGAAAAAAACTTTTGGGAAATACTTGGTTCTCGGGCAAAAGTGTACATCTGGTTGCTCATTTTCAAGCCCGAGAAGTGCCATATCCGGTGACCTGGGGGGTATCGAAACCAGAAATTTTCTTGTACGCTCCGCGCCAACTGATGGTGGCGCTCCGCTTAGTAATTCGCGCCACCCGGGTTAGAAAATCCTGGATACGCGCCTGTATATACACATGCTGCTTATGCCCGTAGCCTGACGCTCGCTCAGTGGGAATCACAGATTCACAACTTTTCCTCATTTGCGTAATTTTAAAAGGACGATGAACTTCTTTCATGTGAATACTTCAAGTAAAATGACTATAGTTTCTTATAATGAACTAACAGTTACGAAATTGTAAGTAATTATACGTACCCTTATTAGTACTGGTACAATGACCAGTACTTTGACCAAAACCTTGACCGGTCCCTGAAATGCCACACTAACAGGTAGCCTCACAGTTACCCTCACTGATCTCCCGACCAGTCTCCTGACCGGTACCCAGACCAGTATCCTGACTGGTATCTTGACCAGTACCCTAACCAGTACACTGAGTGCAACCCTGACCGGTACAGTGACCAGTATGATGACCGGTACCCTGACCAGTCACATGGCCAGTACCCTGACCGGTACCCTCACAGGTACCCTAACAGGAGCCCTCACAGTTACGCTCGCCAGCACCCTCACTGTTACTCTGACCGGTACCCTAACCAGTGCAATGACCCATGCCTTGACTGGCACACTGGATTTTGTCCAGGGGAGTTTATGGCTGGAGAATTTTGTCCGGGGGGATTTTGTCTGGGGGGATTTTGTCCGGGGGGATTTTGTCCGGGGGGGATTTTGTCCTAGAACTATGACTGACATATCAATCCAAGGACCAAAAGGAAGCAAACTTGAAGGTTTATAGATGTGAGTGCCACGCACCCCCCCCCCCCCCCCTCGCGCCCGCCGAAGCTTCATACTACACATAATACACATAATTATTAATTTTCCACAAACAAACTCCCAAATTTAGCGATAGTACCTCTGTTTTCAATATTGCGTTATTTTAATTTGACTTTGTATATGAGATTAACAACACCATGTGCAACCACAGAATATTTTGTCATCAGTTGACATAGCTGGTTTTTGATAATTTATTTAGGGATGTTGTAATATAAATATATATATATATATATATATATATATATATATATATATATATATATATATATATATATATATATATATTTATAAATGTTACCCTATGTTTTGTGAGTAGTTCGACGCCAACCCTGATAATGACTTCATATAAATATGTAAGTATTTGAAATGTGTGTGTATGTGTCCTAGAAACCAAGAATCGTTAAGAATCAACTTGCAATTGTCCATTTCCAACCAACTAATAATACTTGGGGGGGGGGGGGTGGGGGGAGGTTGAGGGTTGACTACGAGGGATGCAACAAATTAAGGAAAAATGCACAAGTTTACTTTTTTGTATTCTTTTATTCTTTTGTGAGACTCATGCAATAATCAATTTTCAAACTATCAAACAACAGTAAGCTGATTAATATTAATAATTTGACATCAATTTCAATTAATATCTACGCATTCCCTTGGAAAATGAATTATTTAGTCGAATCGTCCCGTTTGAAATTTTTGTTGCTTTTCTTCTTCTTCTTTCTTGTCTATGGCACGTCCAGCTGTCCGACGCTCGAAGATCTGTATGGATATTTTCTTATTTCTAAGTAAAACCTGCTCTTTTTGGCAATGTGTTATTTATACAGTGTTTTGTCTACACAGGCCGTATTTTCATATCTGTGTATTGAAGGTTGCATCCATAACTGTTCAAACTAGAACTATACCAGAACACGTGCGTTCCTCGAGTAGAGCCGTCGTAGTCTCCGTTGAGGTGAGAATAAGCGCAATAAGCGCACCCTTCGCTGCCATCGGGAAAATAATGGCAATTATAACTTTTTTGACATACATAATACTGACAATAAGAATAACTACAGCGATAATAATAATAGAACCACCAGGCTCCTCTGTGTCCCTCCGCACAGTCGTAGTTGCTCCATCCATCGTTATCCTGGTCTTTTGTACTGAATTGTTTATTGTTGCTGAAAGACAAAGCATTTAAACCTGCAACAAACGAGAAAGAGTACATAAACCGGTCATTTTATATACTTTGAACGAATTCAATATCGGATGCAAAATAGAGGGCAGTGTGTTTTTGTCCTACCAACATGACAACGTCAGTTCCGCGAATGTTTTGTTTTATTATAATAATAATATCAATATGTACGATACATAAGGTGGTATTTTGTCTTTGCAAGGACGTTTTTATGTATTTGTTGTTGTTGTTCCGTTTGAAATACAGTGTCACAACAGAAGTCACATGCAGATGAGGAAACTACATTTACCAAATACTAGATTTGGGTTACTAGCGTCGCTAATATCGCTCTTTATTTATATTTATTTATCGGTACTTATTTACAATACTATTCATTCATTTTTTTATTTGATTGTTATTTCTAAGTTCACAACTGAGTTGTTTCCTACTATATCAAAACTCTAGTTTTAATTTCTTGTGTGTGTCGGTGTTAACTTTTAAATTTAATTTAATAATATTATGTTTAATTTAATTTGCATAACCAAATTTTCATTTCTCCCCTTATTCAACCCATTGCTTATTTTTTTTCAAGGAGGGAGGAAGGGGTTGGGGGCTGTGTGATGTAGCTTCATATAACATTCAAGTCAGGAAAATAAGGGTATCATTGAAAGATTTCTTCCTGCGTTATCTAACATGTTATTATTAAGTACAAAGTAATAATTTGCATTTAGCTGAAAAAGCCATCTCCCCATGAAACAAAAATCAAATAGATGGCATAATTTTTTCTGTCAATATTATGGTTGTAATATAATATCTGCCCGGCTCCAAGTTCCCTGTTCTACTGTATACAGGGTATACAGGGTGTTATTGCCATCGATTGTTCAATTCTTTACCCTATATCTATAGCACTTTGTAATCTTTGTATCATTCAACCTGAGCTCATACGTTGGACTATAAAGTTGTATTTAAATTTACACTATACACAAATCATGAAATAAATACGTTTAAATGAATAGAGCCGACATTGTTTAAGGTAAAACGACTATAATGTAGTAGCTTATATTTTAGGTTTTAACAAAGAAACCAAACGTCGATGTATTACATGTAGGAAAATCTTGAATGATATTGATTATTGTCATTTTATTATTTAGTTCTTATTGAGATATGCCATCTAGTCTCGTACGTATAACTTCTTCGAACAGACTGATTTATTGGTTGATTGAAATTTCTCGAATCTTTACAGACGAATATTTAAAAATACATCATTTCTGATTCCTCAGTTTCAATGTTCTATGAATGATAAACCCTAAATGACTTTATCTATAACATGATTATATTAAAATAGCGCCTCAATGTTTTCCCATATGAGAATCATCGAAAACAATCGAAAACATAGCATTTACCCGATTGTAAGTTTGAAGTGTTGCGAGTTTTGTAGACAACAGCGCGCTAATTCAACACACATTTACGTTACATTTCAGAATACTCGTTTAGGTTGGGATGATAGGGATGTTGAGATTTAATTACTCTGTGTCAGAAATACATAGAGCCTGGCTAATATTAAAAAAATCTACTGTCATAGTTTTATAGATTGCGTATGACGGTCACTCCTATCATGGTAGGTGCTTGTTACGTGCAAACGCGGCAAGGAGACCTGTGTTGCCAAGGAACAGCGAATATTTTCGTCTGCTTCCTATGTCTGTACACATTGTATACAGTCCTAAAAACCTACGAGAGTTCCAGCTGTAGTTCAAACGCTTGACATAAAATTGCAATGTTTGGAATTGAAAATTGTTGTGAATATTGAACTCGTATATCATTTAGCCAGGAATGTGGTAGCTATGAGATCAAGATATTATTTGTTGTAGAATACACATTCAGAGAGTACTACAATAATTAATTGCTATAGGGGATCACGTCACATAATCCTCCTTGGTTGGCATGCTTTTCTTGTTTGCTTTTTTTCTGGTCTTCGCGCTTCTCCTAATCGACGTAACCGGTCCAGATTTATAGATGCGTCAATGATTAGAACATCAACTACTCACCTGTATTTCCACTGTGTGATCCAACTGATAGTCTATACTTGTCTGTCTCGTTAGTAATGCTAAAAGTCGAATAGCTGGCGTTAAACGATGATGAAGCTGAGTCCCTTAGATCAATACGAAGTTGGTACGCTTTCTGGTTGGTAATAGAGTGGATATATTTATTACCTAGCCAGTGGTCTTGATTCTTATGACCAAAACCGTCCTTGTAGTCCGACCAACCACGATAAAAGTCAGTGGAGGCACTCGATCGTCGCTGGATAACCTATGAAATAAAGAATAAAAAAGTAATCCAACTATATAATCTACTACGCCTTAAGGGCATGACATCAAAAGCCAACAAGTAGTAAACAAAGATATGTATACTGTGAAAGTAAGTTAGTTTGCAAGAGTATTCTGTTTCTTGATTTGTTTTCTTAAAATGGTCAAGTTCATCTCAACGAGATATGCAGTGCATCATTTTGAGGAAATTAAAATATAATGTGAGGAAGCTAAAAATATAAATCCTTAATTGTTTACGTAACTCACCGTCCAACCTCCTCCGTTACTTTCCATCTCACAGTACACCTGAATGCCGCTTGGCCAACCATCAGGGTAAATGGTGTAAACTCCATCACTGAGTGTACCGGAAACATAAAGCTCGTAGCAATCTTTAGGGAGCACGCTTGTGCACGTCACTCCGTCCCCTTCGTAGTCTGGATTGCAGTAACATTTACGGACACCGTTCCTCTCATCACAGGTTGCATGATCACTACACTGGTAACTCTCATCTTCAAGCCGGTTGTTCCTACAAGTTGATTTTTGTGTACATCTTGAATTGATGTAAAAGTGGCCCTCCTAATTTAAGATATTCAGCGAAAAGTAAAACAACAACTAATAAATGAATTATGAATTTGCGGTTGTCACATTCAAATGTACAGGATTTCAAAGGTGGGTGGCCGAAACAAATTTCCCTCTGATGATCTAAGTACGGGTATGAACCTTTATGAAAGTTTTATGAAGTATTTGAAGTCAACTCCGAAGTAGGAGGCGAAGGGATCCGCCACAAACAATGTAGCTGCAAATATTGCATTCAACGGCTTATCGCGACTCTACTTTAGGCATACATATAGTTCTAACCGAAAGACTGTGAAAAAAATATCCATGCATTTTGTGCCAGGCTTATAAATGTATGCACACCCGTAGGAGTGGTCTCGTGATGCCCGACTAAACGTAATACATCTCTCGACTGACAGTTTTGACTGGACTTGCGAGAAAAAAAAAATGGGTCAATGGCAACTGCCCAACCACGATGCGCACGCCACTCGGTCATATGTAATGTAATGTGATTATTGACAAGTATAAACAGTGAAGGTTTGCTCCTAATTATATTTTACAATGACTAAGAACAAAGCATGATAAAAATGACCTGAAAGAACCGTACTGACCCCTAATACACTGTCTATGTCAGCAACGAAGCAGTTGTAGGTGCACGTCCCTCCGTTCCTTAGGTGGTTTTGATTGTAGGAACATTTACGGGCATCTTGGTAAGGGTATGGATCTTTATGAAAGTTTATAAAGTATTTGAAGCCAACTCCGATGTAGGAGGCCGCGTGATTCGCCATGAAAAGGTAGCTGCAAATATCGCATTAAAACGGCCTATTGCGACTATACATTAGCCCTAAAATTATTTCTAACCGCAAAACTATTGTTAGTTGTATCCATGCATTGTTATGTTGGGTTTATAAGGGAATGGACCTCCGTAGGAGTAGTCTTGTTCTTCCGGACTATATGTAAGTAAAATATTTGCTTCTTATCATATGAAAAAAATCATTAAAAGCAAAGCACTTAAATGCCATGAAAGAACCGTACTGACCCCTAAGACACTTCCTTTTTCAGCAACGAAACAGTTACATTGATTCAGAGGGATGCATTGTTCTTGATGTCTCAAATATTCACCGACGCAAACACATTGCTCTGTTTCTGTGCGAGAGGTAGCCGAGATGCAAGTATCAGGGTCGTCACAAGTCCTCTCACAGGTCCCATTGCTAAATATCTCATTAGCTGGACACCATTCAGGGATTGTTTCTAGAGAACAGGAAGAAAAAAGGGTAAATAATAGTAACCTGTTACAGTCAGGACAAATATGACATGTTGCATAGAATAGTTTGTTGTCATTACTTAAATACGTGGTTGTCAGAAGGTAAAAGGAAAGAAGCATACATTCGAAAGCTGCTCAAATAATTTTTAGAACATTTTAAATAGATAGTGGCCGTTCCTTAGTCACGTGAAAGTTAATATTTTTTTTCAATTTAACGAGATAAAACACCATCATTTGTTGTGCAATTAGTCTGAAACCAGGTAATCATGGCTTGTTTCTGTTTTCTCTCGGTGTAAGTATACTGCTTTCTGACAACAATAAAGGATCGATTTTTATGATTTATGTGGCTTTATATTTAATAATAATGTAAAAGACACTTACCATCTGATCTTTTGAATGTTCCTAAACTAGATATATAATAATCCCCCCATTCATCTGAGACACGAAACTCGTCGTATGTAACATAGTAAGTTTCTCCAGCAACGTTCTCAAAGTCCATTCGCAGTTGGTACCGCTTTTGATTTGTTAAGACGGCAATTTTGTCATTTCCGATCCAAAACTCACTTCCTAGAAAGCCAAAGCCATTTCTGAAGTCTTTCCAACTTCTATTAAAATTTACAGAATCCGATCTTCGTCGCTGTAATACCTGCAACGAATATCAAAGAAGTTAAGAGTTAACTGGGACGTGATTGAATAATCATTATTCCTTCCCTACTGCAATGCGATTTGTTGCTAACAACTATTACACAGAAATAAAAACTCATATTTCGAACTTCAGTTTGTTATTTGGGCTAGAGGTTTACATTTTCCTTTGAAAAGAACTACACTGTACCTAAGTACAGTCTATTTTTGTAATAACACAAAAATTAAAATAATTTCGTTTCGATAAAAATATCAAATAAGCCTACTTTGAAATAACGATTTTGTATTACATCGCTATATATTCAATGCAAAACTGGGTAAATTTGTACAAAACTATTTAAAGTTGAAAAGGAGACATTGATTAATCAGCCATACCGTCCATCCACCAGTATCAAGATCATTATTACAGTAAGCCTCAAACGGTTCCGGGTAGACATCTGGTTTAATAAGATACACTCCAGATGTATTGTTGGTAGAGGAACATGCGTTCGATACTTCTTTGCAATCTCTCGGATACACAGGTTGTTGAAAAACAAAGTGTAAAGAACCTGTATGGAAAGTAAAACGAAGTTATCATTTTATTGCGACTGAAAAATCATTTCAGCTAACAAGCATATCGACTTAGATGCTTTATCTCAATTACCTCTCTTCCCCCAGGGCTTAAATGGGTACATGTGAGGTAATTTGTCATTGGGCGCATTATACAACTGTAGCCGTCTGGAGGGATGGTCTCTGAGACAGGTATCATTGACCAGGGGTAATATATCGTCTGTAAAGCGCTTTGAATCCTGGTATGATAAGAGATGATTCCATTTTGGTTTACAATTTATATGAATGGTACAGACAACTTGCAAACAAAATCCGATGATGCATGTTATACATGAATCGAATATTTTTATTTTTATGATAAGATTTTTGAGGCAATTGTAAGAGAACTGGTTTCTTTACTAAGGGAGTTGAGGCAATAAATCAGTTTAAATGTCAACTATTACTCAAGGACCCTATAGTATAACATTAAATGAGGTAATCGTTATTGAATTCTCACATGTAACTGTTTTGAAGCATTATATTTGATTAGTTTTCAGCCTGCAATGGAAATTCAAAGACCAAGTAACTTGAATTTCTTTTTCACTATGCTTCCGTAGTTATCGATCATATCCAAGTGAAATCAAAAGACTCACGAAAACAGGCAAATAAAACTTATTTAACGTACCATAGAAAAAAAAACGATGTAGCACGTGGGATATGAAAAGATCGAAAGGAAACTAGTCCGAGGAAATCAACCTCGAAAAAGATATTCGGAAATAGTGACACGATTGAAAAACATAGCGTCAAGAGCGACCATTAAAATGCTAACATTTCCAGCCACTCAAGTTGTCCAAATGAGGTGTTAAAGTTTATAATACATACGTGATATTACTTACAGAGCTTACTTCTTATTATACGATAAATCATATAATACAGATAATACACCTACCTGAAGATCTTCCCTCGGCACTGACGATTATCTGTGTAATAAAATACATTTACTGAATTCAATACAAGACAAACAGAGTATTGCAGTCAAAACTAAGCAGGATCAGATTAAATCATATGTTAATAAAAAACAATTCGGGGGAAAGAAAAAACTTTTCGCAAACTGGTCCAAAATATGTTAGTTTAAGATTAAGTCGATTTATACTTTGATAAAGTCTCCGGATAACCACTTACAATGATGTTTTTCTTTTGTCTATATTCCATATCTAATTTACAGGTCAATGATCACTTACAGAGTACAACTTTCTTCCAGGAATCATTAGATTACTGGCATTTTTCCGGTTGTACAGCCACTCTGGCAAATGATACGTAAGTTCACGTTAGAACAAAGGCAATAGCTGGCTGCTTCCATAAACAGCTTTGTTGCTTAATGCAGACAGATATTCTTTGTTCAAGTTATATTTCGACATTAGAACATGTCAGACATGAGTTGTATCGCTTTTATGTTTAACAGTTTTTAACACATAGGGATCATTTACATCGTCCCAGCTATTCTTGTTGGACTAATATTACAGTGTTTTGATACTTACCGTGCACAATGAAACTCTGAGTTTTGAAAGGTGTAATTTTACTTATAAGGTAAGTTCATAGCCATTGATTTGTGTATCTTACGAACTAAACAATTGTATCAGCGCTGCAGAAGCTCAGCTAAGCTTCTATTTGAAATAATTGTTTTTAGTATTGTGCCGATATCGACAATATCGGATCTGGCCGATATCCGATATTTCAATCCCAATATCGGTCCCATACCGATACCTATAATTTTTAAACAGACAGAATGAATGTCAAATCGCACTTTAAGTCATACTTCAATACATAAAGTATCAGAATTATAATCGACTATCGTAAAATATTATATTGCAAAACTCACAAACAGTAACCACTTGATAAATTCCTTTGTGCCTATTCTATTACACTAGCCCTAACCTCTTTTTTACTGAATGATCATAGTCCCCAACAAGATGACAACTGTGTGCTAGCATTTTGTTCTTGGAAAAACACAAGTCCATTCTTCCTGTTTCTTTTGTTGAACGATTCGTTACTCTGTTTGACCCACTACGCAAAAAACTTAAGCTGCAAGTCTTATACAAAATGTTGTCACATAGAGCCACGAATTTCTTAGCAAAATATGACATCGAGTTATGAATAAAACTGACTTCATAAAGAAAAAACATTAGCGTATCCTAGCTAAGAACTTTCAATACTCCTAGTGATTAACAGACCCATAACCACAATATTTTCTTTATTTTTTTAAACTTCCGTAAAAATTATATCCTAACACTTGCCGGCTATACTGACAACTAAGCCTAGCCAAAATTAGAAGTGCCTCGTCTTTGAGTTATTCGTTAACCAACCGGAAACTGTGATACACAAACTTGATTCTCAAAATACAATCTTTTCAACAGTCACTTATGTTCTAACAAAATGCATCCATGCACTCCTTGCAGCTTCTTAAAAGATACACAATTTTTGAATGATTCAGTAGGCTGTGTCTACGTGTTATCAATGTTATTCTCAGCTGAGGACTCAGAAGCACTGTGCAAGTTAGTGTGGAAAGCTACTAATGTAGTTATATACATTAGGTCACATAGACTGGTGAAATTTACTATAAAGCGCTACAAAGACTTTTATGTACGTAACGTTAAGTGGCCTGACTGTTCGAAGTCATGGTAGAAGTACGTTATGGCACCGCGAATGTAAGACAACCTTAGTAACCCTACCTCAACAAATCTACGTGGTACAGTTAGAAGAATAGACGTTTTGCATTAAAATTGTATCTTTCATAACATGATGATCATGATGATGATAAAACTTGCAAGAGATAGAGAATGTCAACAAAAGGACAAAAGAAAAAAAGGAAGTTATGGAAGAAACGAGGAATTTAATCTTTTATCTTTCAGACCAAGTCATTCATGACCAAAATTCCATAATGTGTTATTGCTCTGCCATAGGGGATAATATTTAAACAAATACTCGGCTTTAAATTTGTAAAAGTATGAAAGATCGGAGGAGCTTCACAAACACATGTTTTCTTGTTTGTTAATTCCGAATAATAATAACATAGACATGTTAGAACAGCCGAACATATGCCAGTTCAAATTTTATGAAATGACGATGTTATCTGTCAAGACAAAAACACATTGTATAGCATCTCCAGTAGTGAATTTATACAATTCTCTGAATAAACCAGAAAACAAGTTTTAGATCATTCCTGCAATTTTATCAGTTCTCTGATGTTTTTCAGCTCCATCAAATTTGTGAAAATACTTCAAAACAATGTTTTCACATGGGTCATCGTATCAGTAGCTTTAAAACGTCTAACATGCCAACAGTTACTTTGTGGCACGATTTAGTATCCTTTTAAAAGAATATGGCCCTTGGATACTGAAAATGGTATCACACTGACCTAAAGTCATGAGAATTAAAAACTACATTTTATACTTTGCTGCTGCCAACAAAGTAAAGTACACAGTATAATACTATCTCCACGAAGAAATTGAAACTCTCAAGACGATTTGTTTGGGAAATAACCAAAGTTTATATCTCGACGATAATGTTTTGCAGGAAGCACAGAAGAAGTGCGACATTATTGTTGTATCTGTATAAAACATTGTGTTTATTGTCACCGTATGCTGAGTATCACATGCCGTTTGTTCCATTTTATTAAATATCCTTAAACATATAAAGCGAATTATTACTATACATGGAGTATTGATAAATGTTATGATGATACTTTCTAGTTTTTTGCAACGTGTTAGAAAAGAGACCTTTAAATACAGTGTAATGTATCTTATGTTGTTTAATTTGTAAAAGGCTGTCATCCATGTTTTGTTTTTTTCATAGGGAGAGTTTCCTTTTGTATTAATTTACATTTATATTACATGTTACTGTAAACGATATAAGAAACGTTAATTTTTTTTTACTACAACGACCAGTCACATGGTATCACGAAGGGAGGGTGTGGATCGGATGGGTAGGAGTGATGGAGGACAGCGAAGAGGGAGAGTGTGGGTGGGAATTGGTGACTATTCCCATCGCATACATGTTATAGATGGAGTACATTGTCAGTGGTCACAATATAGAAAAATATAAAAGACGACATACATGAGAATATCTTGGCGTTGATTTTACATTTAATTAGTTTTAGAAACGTTCTTTACATCTGCACTGAGTTATTCCGCTAGTAATATGGCCTTTAGTGTTTATCGTATGATTGGTTGAAATGTTAGATTTGCCTGTCGCACTATGTCTGGAATACAGTCTAAATTGGAAGCAATAATGTAACAAACTGATAAAATGGAAGAAAACATTCAATTCCTCCGTGCAATTGTCTATATTTGATAAGGCATTTCAACATTTCTTTTTTGTCTTATATTTTGTCTGGATTGATTACCCAAAGACTAATGAAACATCTTACTACGATTTTAATTTGAGAATGATTTTATAACGTCTTCTCCATTGGAATGAGACTTTCAATCCATTTTATCTTCTAGTTTATTCAATGTACAGATCATGTAATAACAGTATCAATTTTAAACAATGCTCTTACAATAATATTAGTTGTCATTATTATCACTAAACTGCTAATGCTTACTAGACGTCAACGTTCTTGGCACATTGTATTATAATAGCGCGACACGTTAATTAAAAATACAGTTAAACAAGTCGCAAACATTCGACAAACAATACGATAATTTATAGGTGTTTCATTTAATCTCACAAACATCAAAACAGAAGTAAAAACAGCTGAATGTTCATAAAAGTATGTTAAACGAAAAGTTTTCCATTGTTTCTTAAATTAATTTATTGAATGCCATATGAGCATACTTAGGGATGCACATTTTCTGTTGCTGTTTTAGTTAGCTAACGATATATAAACAAAATATCTCAATTAAGTTTCCCATTCACAATCAAAATCGTATTTCTTCCTTTAAATTTACCTCTTATCTTGGCATTGTAAAACGACATTAAACTCTGAGTCGGTATCAAGGAGTTACCTTTAGTCAAGTTATATTACTTCTCGAAAAAATAATTGAGGAAATCAATATTATATAACTGTCACTTTAAAAGGCTTGTGACTGAGTTTTTTCTTTACAAACTTTATCATTTTAAATAAAATTAATGAACATGTCCTACATTTATTCTGCTCTAATATCCATTATATTTTAAAAGAAAAGAGTGTTGGGATTAAATTTCCTAGGAATATCTAACAATACATAGCCTAACTGAAGGAAATGAGAAACACGAAAAGAGAGAAAAATGGAAGCTAGCCACTTAAATCGCCGGAGAAATGTTCATGATCGCGTATATCATACCATTCTTTTTTTAAGAAATTTAAAACCACAACGCAGTGCCTGCAAAATAGCATTTGTTATTTTCTTCTAGTCTTTTATCTTTGATTATTCGATTTGAAATAAATCCACGCAACCTAAATTTTCTATTTTCAGCATTAATTTTGTACATTTCATTTTTTTTAGTTTCCATTAATTAGTTTTAAATTAGATTGACGTGTACACCAGTTGGATTTATTGTTATTCAACCTTGTGTCCTTAAATATGTACATGTACAAGAATCGTGATCTTAATATTATATTTTCAATATACATTTCAAAGTACCTTTATTTTTTGTTGCAGACTGTTTGTTTAAACTTTGGCACACATATAACAATATCTTTTAAAGAGATCTCTATGAACATGTGAAGGGAGTAAATATTTATGTGCTCTTTAAAAAATTAAATCTGAAAATGTCACGTTTTGATGATGAATTGCAACAATATAAACAAACGTAAAAATGAGCATTTCTTCAAATTTGATTAAACCTGAACCATCCTTTCAAGTATTAGATATCTAATTTAAAGGATGTACCTTGTCAGGATAGTTTTGTTCACTGTATTTACCCAACTGCTCACTATTTGAATTGGAAGTTAATTAAGCATCTTTGTGATTGGATTATCATATATAAATGTTTTGGTTTTGATTAGTTAACGCAGATGTTGCTTTAATGTATATATAAATAGAAATAAAATGTCTGTTCGGAAATCATATCAAAATAACAGAGCTAAAAAGGAAGTTGCCTTTATGCAAATGAAAATCAAAGTTATTCGTATGCAGTTTATATCGAAAAATAAAAGCAAGTCATTATAACAAATAAAAAAAAAGATTGAAAACATATAACCATACACAAAGTACCGAATACCGCTCTGTATAAAGAGGGAATCTCATGATTGGATTTTTAACAAGAAGAAAATTTAACTCATGAATCTAAAAAAAAAATACATTAAAGTTTAGTTTTCAGTTATCGCTTAAATAAATGAATTTCGTACTAGTAGCCAAAATTATGGAGTATAATTTTATGAACTAGAATGATCTTCAGGTGTATTTTATCTCACTAATTCATAATATGAATTGAGTAATGTAACGTGTTGTTATGTATTTGTGAAAGGTGGGGTTGGCTATTGGAGGGAAACCTTGTGAACTGACGTGCTGTAAAAGATATGTGGGGAGCGATATACTCATAAATTTGAAAAGAGATTACTTTTTCCTGGCCATATTACGAAACTTAATTGACTTTTAAATATTGGTGTGTAACGAAAACACGTTTGAGATGTATGAATAAGCTTTTCTTTTAAGGATTTTATATGTGGGCAAATTTTTAAGAATAATGTATTTAAGCAAAGAAGAACCGATTAGAGGTAATCTTTTGTTTTTGTCCCAATATATGTGGTTAAAATGAAGACGTTTTGTTATTTTTCGAAACACTGCTGTCTTTTCGCGAAGTTAAAATTTCTGAATATTTTAAATTGAAGGCCTTCTAACTGAATTTTATCAGGATTTTTTATCGATATTTTCCTCATTCTTCGAAGACACTTCACTTTGTCACATAATTTAATATCAACAGAGTTAGCTCAATAACACATTGACGCAACTTATTTTAATTTAGAAACAGAATATTTATAAAGTATATTGAATAAAAGAGACACTTACCATTTCTGTTCCAAACGAGCTCCAAATCGTCAAAACAGTCAAAAAAACGTTGAAACACTTCTCCATGATTTCGATTTGTATAAACGACATGCGATATATTCGATGAAGTGCAAGATAGCAAATGCCACAGGGTATCTATTCATGGGTTATCAACACCCTATTGAAATGGCCGTAGTGGTATGGATGTCCATTAATGCCATCACTTTATTTGATATATGATTTGGTGAAAAGCTTATACAAATGTGCTGCACATCTATAGTATTTGTGGCTTGTGTGTAAAGAAGACTATTTGACATGCGCAGTCCAATTTAATATTTTGTACAGGTATTTTTATCTTGAACTTTCAGTCAATAGTGCAGTAAGCTTCAGTTGCATCATGTTGTATTGTCCTTGTTCCCATAAATACAGCATAACACCTACTGTATACTCATTGACTGTCGTGCCTCTAGTTCCAATGACAGCAACGGTATTGCAATTCAATACATGTAAATGTATTTGGTTTTTAAAACGAACATCAATTATGATGATCACTTTTAATCTATGATACATTTAGTGTGGTTCATGTTAAAGGTTCTGTAGTTGTGTGCCAAACGACGTCAATGCTACTAAGCTGATGAAATTAATAGGAATGTTGATTTACTTGTTCTGGTTAAGCTGCTATTATCAATATTTTTAAGAAACATTTATGAGTGATTATTTTAGCTAAGTTACTTCGCTTTTGGTTGGAACGCAAAATTGAAGCAGTATCGAAAGGACAGGAAGCGATGCTACTAATCAGCACTGTATATAACATGCGTGAACAAGTACAATACATCTTATATACAGTGAAATTTACGTATGATCTATCCTACACTATCAATATGTATGTACAAATATCTAATTAACACAGTTTGGAACATTCGAAGTTTTGCAGTGGTAAGCTATATGAACAATACTTCCTTGTTTTATGATGCCTACGTCACACCCTGTTTGCGGAATAGAGCATCCTCACATCTGATTGAATAAACATGTCAGCTGTCTCACTGGGCTTTGACTTATTTGTTTATTGACTGTAAGAATTACATCAATAATGACTGTAAATTATATAAGATATTTAATCAAAAGAGCATGTTTTGACCTATGAAAAGGTAACAGTTTTAAATGAAATGTATATCTGTTAACCAGCAGAGGCGTAGCTAGAGATTATTTGAAGGCGTAGAGCTCCTTTATAGGCGTATAGGCGTAGCCAAAAGTGGTTCATTTAACAGTGGCACCCTTTTCTCAGGGGGCCGGAGGGTTGGCTACTAACAGTTTCAGCCAACGGAGACACTGCCAGTCATGATTTTGCAGGAATAGGTATATTAATACCAGCATGCCTACGCCATTCTATTATTTAGCTGACAGTGGCGTAGCCAGAGGTAGAGGAAAAGCTGTCCCTCCCACACAAACAAAACATTTTCATGGACGAAAACTTGGACGGCAAGGAAAATTAACCAAAGAAAAATTAATAGCTATCATATATGACACTGGATAGACTACTTTATGTTACTGCACGACGTTAAGTGCTTCTCAGCCTGAAGTCTCTTCACTTTAGAGAGATGCCTACTAAGTATATAAAGAGGTTTCTCTTAACAAGTTAACTTCGAGTCAGTGACATTTCTAGACAAAGTTCCGTGAGTCGAACTACACTGGATTGTCGTCTTTTAAAAGGTCACTGAGAAAGGAGATAAATGCGTATAGCTACCCTCATGTCCTATTTTGTATTTTAAATGTTTTATGTATTCATTATATTCAAGGACTTAGCCACAGGGATCATGGGAACGCGAACCTGCCCCCCCCCCCCTCTCTCTCTCTTCCCCCGAACGTTTCTAGCAAATGGTTAACAAATGTTGTAACACCCGAAAGCAAATGTATTTAATATATAATGAAAATGATAGCATCATTGCTTCTAAACACCCTTACCGAGACACAATTCTCTCAAAGGTGAGGGGACACTTCTCCACTTAAGCCCCACCCCTCTCCAAAGATCCCTCCCCAGTACGGACGTCCACCTACAATTTGAATTGAATTTCGTAACAGGGTGTACAGACTGTACAATTTCATGCAATTGCATATCAGTACAGGCGTTAGGTCAACCTGAGAAGTTATGCAGAAGTTCACGCACATTCTGTGAACCGTCTGAAATAGTAGTATTAATTAATCCAAACTTGTTTTGCCAATGCCAGACATGCCAGGCATATAAAATAAACAAAATAAAATTGATACACTTCTCAACTATAGCGACGCATTCCACGGCAGTACTCAATCTTTAAGCTTACTCTTTTTATTATTTTAGAAAAAAATACATTGTTATTTAAACCAATTGAACTTTTCGGATACGTTGGAGGTAACAAATGAAACTTTTAATATAAGTCGACATTATGAAATAAAATGTCGTACTTTGAGGTATGAGCATAATCAGTAGAAATCTGTGAGATAACATAGTTGAAAACTCTTGATACAATACGTTAAACCGTCGAAGTATTCCGCGTACTGCCGGGGTGACTGTTGTTGCACGAAATAAAAACCCGGATATCCCATGGAAGTCGCGCGAAAGAGAAACTATTAATTGGTGGTTGTGCCTGGTTTACTTACTATTCGATATGTGAATTCTAGTAGGCCTTGACTTTGAATGCCAAAGCAAATTGTGACAAATAAAGTTGGAAACATATTTGGCAATTTCTGTGGGTGAAATCGACTCCCGTATCAATTCAATCAGTGTATGAGAAAACAAAAAGTAACGAAATATTTTATAATCGCAGAGTCAACACAGATTGCACCGGTCTAGTCGGTCCCGAATTGAATCTACACTTCCCTTGAAAAGGAAGGATTTACGCCCCTGTACTTCCATTAGAAACAACCATATTAAAAGGTACATATTCGTTTTGCTCGATTAGGAATAGAAGTTGCGCAAAAGAGTTCAGTTAACTTTACATTTAGCTTATACTTGAATCTTCTGTGACCATATTTCATTTTCCTACATTAAATCACATCCAGTAATAAATATTCAATAAATACAACTTTTATATCCATAATATCAGAGCATTGTTTATTTATATCCCCTCCATATAAATGAATTAACTTTTAAAGGAGTCTTAACTTGAGAAACAACTGTTTAAATTCCAACCAGTAAAAATCAGACGTGAAATGGAATGGTTATATAAACATGGACGGAAGCAAGTCACTTCGCCCAACAACCGTTTCGCCCAACTGCCATTTCGCCCAACCTTACCATTTCGCCCAACCAGCCTCGTCCTTTCGCCCAACCAGCCTGGTCATTTCGCCCAACCAGCCTGATCATTTCGCCCAACCAGCCTGGTCATTTCGCCCAACCAGCCTGGTCATTTCGCCCAACCAGCATGGTCATTTCGCCCAACCTTGATTAAATATGATACTTGAAAAGGAAACGTTCGGGAATTGTTAACGTTACAGGATACGAACCGAATATTAAGGAAACTTGAGGATCGATCAGTGTGTCATTAGGTTTGATAGTAAACGTTCGAATATTAAGGAACATTAAAGAAAACTTGAAGTCCTTTACTGTGTATAACTTTAGTAAGGAAACGTTCGGGAATTTTTAACGTTACAGGATACGAACCGAATATTAAGGAATCTTGAGGATGGATCAGTGTTTAAGGGGTTAGGTTTGATAGGTTTTTTATGAAGACCGATTCCCATGTGTTTGTATAATAATATAACTTCCATTGTAAGCGTAAACGCCTAAAAGTAGTGTAATCCTCCCATTATACCCGAAATAACTGCTCAGACTCCGATCGATATCGAGCGGACCGCACTTTTTTTTATTTACCTATTACGAAGTAACCTAACCCAAAATAAATCAAATTGAACTAGTGGCATAGAAAAAGTAATATTATTCTGACTGAATATTAGTAAAAATAAGGTTCTGCGAAATGACCAACACGGTTGGGCGAAATGACCATGCTGGTTGGGCGAAATGACTATGATGGTTGGGCGAAATGACCATGCTGGTTGGGCGATATGACCAGGCTGGTTGGGCGAAATGACCAGGTTGGTTGAGCGAAATGGTAGTTGGGAGAAATGTTTGTTGGGCGAAGTGACTAGAAAGCACATGGACCATATTATCTATGTTACACACTGTTTTTATATCATAAACAACAGCCCGTCATTGTGTAGACGTGTAGTAAGATTCACATTATCTATCATTAAACTTCATAGCTACTGCACGTGTCACATGTTTAGAGACTTAATTATGAAAGCTCTAAGAATAACTGGTGAAGATTTTGTATTCATAATTGTTTTCCATGTGTAAACTTTGCAGGAGAAAAACTAAAAGAATCAGAAGGAACTTGAAAGTTGAAATTGAAAAAAAAGAAACAATCACCAAATCGATGAAAACAATAAGAGAAGCACAGTTAGCTGACACATATGGTGACCTGAAGAAAGCTCAAACCATTCTGGAGATGGTGAGCTGCTTATTCATGATAATTTGAAATAATCGCTGATAGCAATTGTTTGTTAATATGATGGAACTAGAAGCATCAAACAAAAGAAATATGAGAACGAAATCAAAAGCAATGAGTACCAAATCTATGTTGGTCAGTTGAATTTGTGAAAAGCTTTGATCCTTTTAGTGTTACTTATTTGTCTTCTTTTTAAACGTTCTGCACTTTTTTTCATCTTTCAAGTTTAATTCTCAGTATTTCAGACAACATAGTTAGTTGCTAATTGCTAATCTATTTTCCCACAACATCATCTGGGTGTTTAAATTCATCCCTTGTTTTTTGAGTTTTCAAATGTGAAATAGCCTTAATTTAATGGTAGATCTGTACTTAGTTCTACAGATTATATACATGGCATACTGCCACTACATTTCAATGCAAGTACTCCAAATTTACATTTCAATCTGTGTTTTGACTTGAAGTATATTATTTTTGTAATAACATTTTGTTGTAACTAACTAAGCAAATCTCCTCCCTAAGTTCCCCATCTCCAAACACCTGAAATGCTTTGAGTAAATGTTGCGTCAGTTTATTCAAGAAGATTTGGTGCGTTAGAAGCTACAATGATTATAATTTATGAATGGGGTGGCTCTAAGCGTTATGCCAGAAAGAAGATGCTTCATTAATCTACTGTACTAACCCAATGTACTGGCAGGTAAAACAACTGTTTGCAGTTTGATTGTCTTATAGGTTACAAAGTTCACATCGTTTATAAAACATCTTAATGTTAGTCATCTTTCAGATCGTATCATAAATATTTCCTTTTTATAGTAAAACTGTCTACTGCAACGGAAGAAGATGTTTTGGAGCGTGAGAAGCAAAGGGAAAGAGGAATCATGCCAACTGAGTAAGAAGGAGGGCATCATCAATTAAAACAGAAATAACTGAGTAAAAGAAGGTATTTCTTTCAATCTTAAATGATCATGAAATCTTAAATGAAGCCAGCGAACACGCCGAGTGAATTTGTTTGAAGATGGAGCTGGATAAGTGATTGAATCAACGTTCTACTTTTGCCGTTTCGCAGATGAAAAACCATGTTTAAGAAAATAGTTTACTTGTTGAATTTAAAACATTTTTTTAATTGGAAAATATCGACAAACGTTTCAAACGTTGTTCTCTTTGATAATTTCAAACGAGCATAAGGTGATCGATTCATGGTACAGCTATGTTTCCTCTAGTGAAAGCCTGATTAGTCTAACGTGAGTTCGACCTAATTTTTTCTTCTTCAAAAGTAAAGACTATGCCTTGGTTTAATGTTAATTTTGCATGCAGTCCACTATCATTTATCAAAATAGCAGGGGCCTATAGGCTACATTTCAAGGGATCTATAGGTCAAGGCTATTTATAGTACTATAGCCTAGCCTAAGTTATGCGTATTGCAAAGACTACCCTAGACTCTAGCCTTGGTCACTGAATTATCTTGAGAGCCAGGTCACCACATGTTGATAAAGACATGTTCAAAATATTGCGTAGGCTTAACCTGGCAATGCACAGTTTCGTTTGACTGTGGTAAAGCAAGACTTGATCTCATTTGAAAATTCAGTGTTAACTGGTATTTGATTAAAAAGCAAAACTTTGTGTACATTCCAATTAAATGCGAATTTAGTGGTGTGGGAGGGGGGTGTTGTGGGGTTGCAGTAAGATACACCTTTTAACACATTGATAATGCACTTATCCCAGAAACTCATTGCATTGCAGTGTCAGTAAATCTCCATTCCCCTAATTTACATCCACATTGACGATTGAAATTAAAAGAACTCTTTCAAACTTACTTACCAGTACCTTTGGGCAGCTGAAGAGATATTCAGAAATTGTTATATGGGTGTGTTAGTATTCATATATATGTGTGATGATGTTACTTTACAGAACAGCTCTTTTTTTATAAGCTAGTTTAACCGGAAACCTGCCAATCACATGTTCGAAATAGGACAGGCTGAATGGATTCTTAAATGAAAAGCTTAAAGACTTGTTGCATTTTAATATATCACTGTTCAGGTTAGGCTAGTAATGGCAGTATAAAAAATAAGTAATCATTTAATAATTATCGTTATGGCCATTTGGTGTCAGCGTATGAAACACCGAATGATGTCAACAGCCCTGTGCTCAGTTGATGTTATTGGAAAATACATAAGCTACAACATACACCATAATCCAGTTGTTGTTTTTTTTTTTCTAGACAGACCCATTTAATATAATGCACCTACCATGGCCTAGTACTACATTGCTGATAAATTCACACCACAATATCAGATTAAGGTTTGCCCACAGACTCCCAACTATAACTAAATCCTACACTAAAGTATATAGTTAAGTTTAGTAGAAAAAAAGATCAGGAGGGACAATCAAGTCCCCAGCAAGGACCCTGAGAGAGAGACATTAAACCGAAGACACAAAATTCATACCCGATTACAATGCTTAATGTACTCGTCCAAAGCATTCTTAAACCCATTCACACAACTTGCAATACAACTTTCTCAGGCAAACAATTCCATTCATTGCCAACCCTATATTAGAAAAAAATAGTTGAAGACAATGACCTCTGGTACAACTACTATTGACAAACCTGAAAAAGTCAGTGAGGATAAATTGTCATTATATGTGTAGGCCTACTCTATTCAATCGTAGGATATATTACTGCAGGCCTAATGATATAGTTGTGCGTCCGTGATCTAGCCTAGCCACGACTGTGATATGTGCTTTTCGTTTGGACGAGGCGTAAAATCAACAAGTGGAATGACAGGTTTTCAACTAGTTTTCTATGCATTTAAGGTGTGAAGATAAACATAAATGCCATAACCTTACATATACTATAATTCTTTGACTGTTATGTATTGCATTCCTCATATGCCTGTCAAAATCTGAGTCGCTTCCTTTGATTGCAACAAGCACGGCTGGGGTTAGTTTTAATGTGTTTCGACGACAGATATGTTGACCTGTGACGCGCTTCCGTTTCCAAGAGCCAATTAAGAACCAATAACGTGTACTGTGGCTATGGCGCGTTAAAATGAAATGTAACGTGCAAACTTGTAGATGACGGCTATCTTGATGATAAGGGCAACTCGGAAGACTGGTCTTGAAGCCTGTAAGTAAAATGAGGGAAGACGCCATGTGTTCTCGCAACTTGAACTGTTTTCGCTTGGGAAGATAATATGAGCCATGCTTTGCAGTTTGTAGCTGACGGCAGCTTAGGCCCCAAGAGGTAGCCTTACGTAGGTCTTAATGCTCAACCGTTAGTCTAACAGTAACGATTAACATGTTCACAAATGAAATAGAAATAATCATAGAAGATTAGGACCAACAACCAATATTCTATTCGAGTTCAGATAGAAGATAACATTTCTGTTAAACCGTTACTGTTACCAAAACAGGACAAGGGAGAAATACAAGAAAAAATCGCTCATGTGCAACGTTGGTCTTTTTATTGAAATGCCTATGCAGTACGTTAGGTCTACTCTAGCCTAAGGTTGGTTTAGAGACCCAATGATTAGAAGTCTTGTAGGTTATTTCAATATGCAAGGTGCCAGTGAACTTTTGGATAAGTAATGATTTCTTCTTGGTAATATGTTTGGCCATAATAAAAATCTGTCCAGGTGATGCAGAATTTATTCAGCAGGTGGTTCAAGTCCACCAACAGATAACATTAAGCCACTCAGTTTGAAGAAGAATGTCAAATTTTTGAGCACTTAATGTGACTTGCTAAAGAAAAAAAGTTAATCCTATAATAGAAATTGTGAATGACAATTGGCAAAGCGAACAATGTGTAAATTAGTAAAGGCATTATAATTGACGCACCTTCGTAATTGACGCACCTTCGTAATTGACGCACCTTCAAATTTTATTAGCAACGATACAGCAGGCAATTTACACCTTTTTTCAGCAGGGCAGAGTTAACTATTTCATGAGTCTGAATCCATTTCATGTATATTCTGATCAAACTGTTTTTTTTTCTTAATCTTTTGACATCCTTTACCAAGTTTCGCACGTTTTTTGGCACTTAGAAATCTTACTTCCTAAAAATAACCAAAATTGCCTAAAATGATACCACTACTCTCTGGGACCTGGTCTGTCTGAGTTTAGAGGCTCAGAACAAAGCAAACAGCATCCAGAGTCAATTGATGTATAATTACACGAAAGATACAGTTAGCTTATTGACGAATTGTCAATTTCGGGGTATGAAAGAACTTGACACGGCAGACATTTTGTGGTCAAGCTCTGCTCATGCACTATACTCTTGAAGGGGCAATGCCAGTCCAAACAATTACAGTTAGCCTGTTACAACAATGCGACAGCATATGAGTACAATTGGAAAACACTTCTTAGTTTTTCAACAACACATACATTAACACTTAAATGAGACAGTGCCCCTTCATTGTAAATAAAGAATAGCAGCTGACGTTGTTAAACCTCATTACAAGCTTTTTATGGTACAAACACAAACAAACCCACTGGTGGGATTATGGGGGTTGGGCTGTGGCAGATTATGTCTCCTCCCACATTTCGCCAGACCTTGAGCAAATTTTCAAATACACAACTAGAAACTCAAATTTCTCAAAAGAGGGTGGGGGAAACCCTTGTTTCCTCTCCGAGGTTTGCTTCAAAACTAGTACTTAAAAATTAGCTTACTAAAGCTTAGTCACCATGTTAAATAAATAGGCTTAAAGGATTGGTTCAGGTGTCTGACATGTCTTTCTTGTATGAAAGAGCTTAAAAAGACAAACAGAATAGTGAAGAAAGTACCATGATAGCATTCTCTGTTCAGGAGATATCACACTTTGAAGATTTCAAAATTTCTTTGCAAATGACTGGTGTAGATAGACTAACTGTGAGGGTGTGATGTCACATCCTCACTTCATTAACATGAGTCAATATATTTCATTAAAAAATAACTGCATATTTTTTCCACAAGTCTAAAAAAATATAATCAAACATTATTCAGATGTTAAATTTCAAATACTTCCCTTGACACATATGAGATCTCCTGACGTATCTTTTGGTTGTAAGTCATAAAATCTTACAAAATATTTTAATAAAATAACAAAGACTTTTCAGGAATGTGAGGATATGACGTCACAGCTAGTCTGATTTCAGCAGTTCCTACACAATCAGATAGAACTTTAAACTTGAATATCTCCTAAACGGAAAAAGATATTTGAATAATTTCTTTGCTATAGGGTTTCTTTTACTGTCTTCTTTCATATAAGAGATACTAGTCCTTTAATAAACCACATATATATACCCCATTCAGACCCAACACCCTTGGACAAACATGTCATGCTTTTCTAAAAGAGCTGCATTCTACCTAATCGTGAAGGAAGTACAGGCTCTATAATTGTTGCACAGCCACCAGAATGTGTATCTGTTCTGCATTTAGCACAAATGGACAAGATTTCACCATTATCAGCCAAGACTTCATATTTTTTTTCTGCCATAATTTATTTGTAAGTGTAGTGTATTGGATTCTGAGTGCCACATTCAAACACTTGGTAGTCCAGTAGCATTCTGAGTGTTTCACTTACGAACCAAATACACAGTGATTCAAACACTTGGTATTGTATGCTGAGTGTTTCACTTACGTTTCAAAGGCACAGTGATTCAAACACTTGGTATTGCTTTTTTAGGAGTGTTTCACTAACCACGGCACCGCCGTACGCCAAACACTTGGTATTGCATTCTGAGTGTTTCGCTCACATTGGTGTTTCAAACACTTGGTACAGCTCACGGAGTGTTTCATTTTCCATTCATTCTTGACTTAATTTTTTTTGTCACAATGATTTAAAAGTAACTGGTATCTTAATCTCTATCCTCAACACATCTACATCCATGTAAAACGAACACGTGATACCATAAAACAATATCCAGGGAAAGGTCCAAGCAATTGTCACCCTTCCTCCACACAACTCCATGGGGTTCAACCTCTCCCCACCCCTCTTAGGTATTCACCCTCCCACTTAACTCCTTGGGGTAACTCCCACCCCACCCCACCCCACCCATCTCCTTGGGATGGAATAAATAACCGGTTGTGAACCACATATTCAGACACAAGACATAAAGAAAAGTTACGCAAAAACGGCTGAAAGTTTGGAATAAAACAATCAACATTTACAGATTGTACAGTTGAAAATTCGAAATACTGTTTTGACTTTAGAGGAAACAATGCAAAATGCAGGATATTGAGGTCAATGGTCGAAAAACAAGAGTTTAATATCCCCTGGGGTCAAAAAGCCCACGGTTAATATGTTAATAGAGGATCTGCTTTGAAGGACTAGCGTATGTACATGATATACAGCTTATGTGAGGTCCACAACAAAAGTAGTAGCCGATCCTTGTCTTGATTTTTCACATTTTCTTAACTTCATACATCCAAAAAGGTCAAAAAGGTCAAATAATTATTTTCGAATAGTTGTGCAGCGGTATACTATATATGAACAATACTTCCTTATTTATTGTACTACGGCACATCCTGCTTGGGGAATGTAGTAATCCCACATCTGATTGTATAACAATGTCAGCTGTTTCATAGGACGAGGAATTTTTATGAACTATAATATTAACATCCATACTGTTTATCCTCTATACGTGATATTGATACTTACGACCTGTATTGACATTTTAAAAGGTACATTCGTATCATATTTTGCTTTGGCCTAAACCACTTTTATATTGAACGGCTTAGCTATAGACGGTTCAAGCGCTTCATGTTACCCTTGCCCGCAGTTCTCAGGTGGTAGTGAGGGTTGATTCCTAACAGTTTGAGCCAACGGATGACAACTGTCAGTCATGTTTTTGCATGAATAATTAAATGAGTGATAGCATGACTACAATAAGTACTATTTTGCTAACAGTGGCGTAGTCAGAGTTAGAGGGAAAATGCCCCCCCCCCCCTCTTAGACACTGTATTTTCGGGGAAGAAACTGGGATGGCGTAGAAAATTGGCAAAATAATAAGCAGCTATGATGTATGATACTGGATAGGCTACTTGATTTAACAGCACGGTGTGATCTGCTTCTCAGAAGGTTTCCTTCTTTAGCTATAGTCCTCCTTAGCATAGAAATATATGTACCTCAACAAGTTAACTTTGAGTTAGTAATTGATACTTCTAGTCAAAGTTGCGTGAGTCGTACGGCACTGGAACTTCGTCTTTATTAAAAGATCACTGAGAAAGGGGATAATTTTGAATACCTAACTATGTATTTGTAAATGTGTGATATCGTTAATATATACAAGGCCGTAGCCATTG
This sequence comes from Apostichopus japonicus, assembly GCF_037975245.1. Classification (NCBI taxonomy): domain Eukaryota; kingdom Metazoa; phylum Echinodermata; class Holothuroidea; order Aspidochirotida; family Stichopodidae; genus Apostichopus; species Apostichopus japonicus. The sequence continues at coordinate 32,090,680 of NC_092569.1, read as the reverse complement.
GGACAACTTGAACACGTACCTGCCCTGTCCCCAAAGTTTCTTGCAATTGTTAGCATGTTATAAAACACTTTAATGAAGTTCAAATAATGAAAATGATAGCATCGTTTTGCTTCTAAGATCTCTTATCGACAGAAAACTTTCTCAAAGGCGAGTGACACTACTCCCCGTAGACCCCACTCCTTAAGCCCCTCCCTGTGCGGACGTCAAAACAAGTTGTTGTCCCTTAAATTTGAATTATCTTTCGTAGTAGAGGGTACAGGCTGTATTTTGTATGCAAAGTCATATCAATACGAGCGTCAATTCAACCGTCATTGTAGCTATGCAATTCACGCACACTCTGTGAGCCGGTTGGAATAGTACAGTAATTAATAAATCGATATTTTCGTTGTCGATGCTTCTGATGCACGTAAACTAAATATAATAAAAAATAAAATGTTACAGTTTTCACCTATAAGGCAATACTGCAGTGCTAAATCGTCTAGCTCTACTTGTGTACATTCTACAGAAAAATTAGGTAAACCAATTGAACTTTTGGGATACCATGGTAATACGAGGCGGAATGCTTGATAGAAGTCGATATATTGTCCTATGAATGTCGAACTTTAATTTGTAGCACATTCAGTAGAAATTTTGAAGTAAACTAAACAGGAATGAAGCGAATTTGGAAGTATTCCTCGTTGTTCTGTGGTGACTATAGTTGGAAGAAAAGGGAACAAGATATCCCATGTGGGCAGCCCATTTCGGGAGCGGAACAGAAACTATAATAGTGCTGTTTTATCTGTTTTATTTTACACTCTTCTCTGAAATATGAATTCTACTATAGATCTTCTATTTGAATAATGTAGCAGTTGTTGACATGTAATTGTACACATTTTCCAATTTCTATGGGTGAAATTGACCTCAATATTAAACTAATTGTTTCATGCGACAAAATTCAAACCATTGGGAAATTGCAGAGTTCACAGAAATTTCGAACAAAATAACTTCAGCAAAATAAATTATTATTATTATTTTTCATGTCACATACTTGTCAGAAGTAAAGAAAAAAATTGTAGTAGATTGTTTGCGGTTTCTAAATTTTGTGTATTTTCTTCTCTTTGATTAGGTTCTTCTTGTGAGTAGTTCCGCGACAAACCTTATAATGACTTCAATCGTTGTCATCAGGTGACTTCTCGACTGCGCTAAATCTGAAGCGATTGGTAAAGATAAAGTCTCCCAGTCCTGATATATGTTTGTCAAAGAAACCAAGAATCGTTACGTATCCACTTTCACGCAGATCTTAGTTTCCATGAAACGAATCCTTTGGGGGGGGGGGGGAGTGGAGATGGACTACGAGGGATGCAAGACTTTTAAAAAACACTGAAAAGTTTACTTTAATTTTTAATATTTATTCTTTTGTGAGACTCATACTATAATCAATTTGCAAACTATCAAACAACACTATGCTGGTCAACATTCATAATTTGACATCAATTTCGATTAATACTATCTTCTCATTCCCTTAATAATGAATTATTTGTCTAATCGCTCTCATTTGTTGTTACATGTTGTTCTTTGTTCTGGTACGTTGCACTTTCTACGGTAGGACGCTCGAAGATGTGAGCGGAATGATCAGTCTTTATTTTATCTTCTTAGTAAACCCTGCTTTTTGGGGAGTGTTTTCTTGATATTGTTTTGTCTACACCGGCTTTATTTTCATATCTGTGTATTTCAGGCTACATCCGTAACCATTCAAGTTATAACTCTCCCAGAACATGTTCGTTCCTCGAGTAGAGCCGTCGTAGTCTCCGTTGAGGTGTGTATATGCGCACTGAGCACAGTTGCTGTCACCATAGGGAAATGCCATGCAATAGTATTTATAACTGGGACAGTTAGACCGACAATAAGAAGCAGAATAATCACGTGTACAGAGATAATTATCATAGAACCACCAGGCTCCCCTGTGTCTCTCAGCACAGTCGAAAGCACTGGATCCATCGTTGTCCCGGTCTTTTGTACTGAATTGTTTGTTGTTGCTAGCAGACAAACGATGATAACCTGCAACAAACGAGAAAGACTAAATAAACCATTGAATATATAAATTTTGAACGGACCAAACATCGGATACAAGTTAAAAGGCAGTGCGTTTATGTCCTACCAAGCTAGGAACGTCAGTTTCGCTTTATGTTTTGTTGTTGTTTTTTGTCTGTACAATATTTCGTTTACATCTGTAGGTATTTTATATTTCCAAGTACGTTCATACAATTTTGTGATCATTCCGTTTGAAATACAGAGCCACAACAGGAGCCACATACAGATGGGGAAACTATTTAAACCAATTACTAGGGATGGTTACTAAAGTTGCTAATATACCTCTTTATTTTATATTTATTTATCGGCATTTATTTAAAATACTTATCATTCATTTATTTCCATTGATTCATATTTCTAAGTCCACAACTGATGTGTTTCCTATTCTATCAAAACTCGAATTATAGTTTTCTTGTTTTTGTCGGTGTTAAGACCTATAACCTCTTTAACAATATGTGTAATTTAATTTGCATAACCAAATTTTCATTTTCCACCAAGGGTTTTATTGCCATAGATTGTTCAGTTCTTTACCCGATTTTTATTGCACGTTGTAATCTTTGTATCTTTCAAAACTATCTCACACGTGCTGTAAACGTAGATTGAAGTTTACACTATACACATAACATATCATAAAATAAATAAGTTTAAATGAAGAATAGAACCGACATTGTGTAAAGTGATTTGACTATAAATGAAGTAGCTTATATTTTAGGTTTTGATAAAGTAACCGAAAGTTGATTTGTTACTTATACAGTAGGATTCCATGATATTGATTATTGGCACTTTATTATTTAATTCTTGTCGACATGTGAATGTAGTCTCGTATGTATAACTTCTTTGAACATACTGATTGGTTCAATTTTTTACTCTTGAAACTATACAGACGAATACTTGCAAAAATCATTCTACTGTTTCAATTTGCGATGAACGAAAATCCCTCGATGACTTTATATAATATGATTATCCTAAAATAGCTCCTCAACGTTTGCACATATGAGAATCATCGAATAAACACACCCCACTGGAAGTCTCGCTGCACAGTAACGAGAAGGGACATGTGACATGCTTCCAGATACTACAAACATATTATTTACTTCTGTGTAAGTTCGAAGTGTTGCGAGTTTTGTAGACAACAGCGCGCGGTGAGGCAACAAACATTTACGTTAAATTTCAGAATACTCGTTTAGGTTGGGATGCTAGTGGTGTTGATATTACCTTTCTCTGTATGATAATAACTAGAGCCTGGCTACTATTATAACATTTACTGTCATAGTCTTATAGATTGCGTATGGCGTACATTCCTATCATGTTAAGAGCTTGTTACGTGTAAACACGGCAAGGAGACCTGTGTTGCTAAGGAATAGCAAATCTTTTCGTCTGCTTCTCATGGCAATACACATTGTGTACAGTCCTGATAACCTACGTGCGTTCCAACTGCAGTTCACATGTTTGAAAGAAAATGGCAACTTTAGAATTAAAAATTTTACCATTCGCCAGCTATGAGATCAAGACATTAATTGTTGTAGAATAAACATTCAATAAGTACTAAAATAATTAAGTGCTACAGCGGAGCATGTCACATGACCTTCCATGGTTGGCATGTTGTTTGTCTTCGCGCGTATCCTAATTGACATACTCGTTCCAGATTTATGTTTGCGTCAATGATTAGAACATCAACTACTCACCTGTATTTCCACTGTGTGATCCAACTGATAGTCGATACTTGTTTGCCTCGTTATTAATACTAAAAGTCGAATATACTGCGTAATACGATGATGAACCATAGTCCCTTAGATCAATACGAAGCTTGTAGGTTTTCTGGTTGGTCATAGAGTGGATATATTTATTACCTAGCCAGGGGTCTTGATTTTTATTACCGAAACCGTTCTTGTAGTTCGACCAACCACGATAAAAGTCAACAGAGGCACTCGATCGTCGCTGGAAAACCTACGAAATGAAGAAAAATAGGTAATCCAACTATACAATCTACTAATCCTTAAGAGCACGAGATCCAAAGACATAAAATAGTTAACAAAGATATGTTTATTGTGAAAGTGAGATAATTCGCAAGAGTATTTTGTTTTTTGATTTTTCCCCTTAAAATGGTCAAGTTCATCTTAACGAGATCTGCAGTGCATCATTTTGTAGAATTTAAAGTATAATGTAAGGAGTTAGGAATTAAAATCCTGAATTGATTGCAAACTCACCGTCCATCCTCCTCCGTTTCTTTCCATCTCACAGTAAACCTGAATGCCGCTTGGCCAACCATCAGGGTAAATGGTGTCAAAACCATCACTGCGTGTACCGGAAACATAAAGCTCGTAGCAATCTTTTGGGACCACCTCGCGGGTGCACGTCTCTCCGTCCCCTTCGTAGTTTGGATTGCAGTAACATTTACGGACACCGCTCCTCATAGCACAGGTTGCGTGTCTACTACACTGGTAACTCTCATCTACAAGCCGGCTGTTCCTACAAGTTGATTTTCGTGTACATCTTGAATTGATGTAAAAGTGGCCCTCCTAATTTAAGATATTCAGCGAAAAGAAAAACAACAACCAATCAATGAATTATGAATTTGCGGTTGTCACAGTGAAATGTGCAGGATTTTACCGGGGGTTGGCCAATGAAAAATTCCGTAGCAGTGGTCACGTGATTCCCAACTAAACGTAATACATCCCTCGACTGACAGTTTTGACTGGACTGGCATACAAAAAAAATGGTCAACGGTCCCTGCCCAACCACGATGCGCACGCTACTCAGTTTTTGTAAATATAATGTGATTATTGAGTATAAATAGTAAAGGTTTCCTTCTTATTAAATGGACAATGATTTAAAACAAAGAATTATTTAAAAAAATGACCTGAAAGAGCCGTACTGACCCCTAATACACTTCCAATGTCAACAACGAAGCAGTTGTGGATGCACGTCACTCCGTCCCCTCGGTAGTTTTGATTGCAGTAACATTTACGGACACCGTTCCTCTCAGCACAGGTTGCGTGAACACTACACTGGAAACTCGCCTCTATGATCTTGTTGTTTTGGCAAGATAATCTTCGTGCACATCCTGAATTGACGTAAACATCGCCTCCCTAAGTTAAGATATTCAGCGAAAAGAAAAACAACTACTAATAAATGAATTATGAATTTGCGGTTGTCAATGTGAAATATACGGGATTCTAACGGTGGGTGGCCAATGATAAATTCCCCTGAAAGATCTTGGTAAGGGTATGGATCTTTATGAAAGTTTTGTGAAGTCTTTGAAGCCAACTCCGATGGATTCGCCATGAAAAGATACCGTCAAATGTAATAAAATGGCCTATTGTGACTATACATTAGGCCTACACTTAGTCTTAACCGCAAAATATCGTTAGTTGTATCCATGCATTTTAGTGTGAGGTTTTTGAGGCATGAACATCCGTAAGAGTAGTTTTGTGCTTCCTGAGTAAATGTAAGTAAAATATTTGTTTCTTATTATATGGAAAAATATCATGAGAAGCAAAGAAAATTCCCTAAAAGAATCATCATGACCATTAATACATCTCCTTTGTCAGCAACGAAGCAGTTACATTGATTCAGAGGGATGCATTGTTCTTGCTGTCTCAGATAATCACCAACACAAACACATTGCTCTGTTTCTGTGCGAGAGGTAGCCGAGATGCAAGTGTCAGGGTCGTTACAAGTCCTCTCACAGGTCTCATCGCTAAATATCTCATTAGCTGGACACCATTCAGGGATTGTTTATAGAGAAGAGGAAAGAAAAACATGAAAATAATAGTAACCTGATAGAGTCACGACAAATATGACATGTGGCATGGAGTAGTTTGTTGTCATTACTAAAATTCGTGGTTGTCAAAAGGATAAAGGAAAGGAACATACCCGCAGGAGCTGCTCGAATAAATGTAGAACAATTTAAATAGGTAATGGCCGTTCCTTACTTACATTAAAGTTCATATTTATTCAATATAACGAGATAAAACTCCATCATTTGTTGTGCAGATAGTCTGAAACCAGGTAGTCATGGCATTTTTTTCTGTTTCAGAGTTCTCTCGGTGTAAGTATACTGCTTTCTGGCAACAATGATAATTAATAACAACATCATATTTCTTTTCAAACTGGGAGACGAACCTGGTTTAATTGTAAAAATTATGTTGTACTAATTTTAGGTACGGTTCCGTGTATAGAGCCATAATCGATGATGAGTACGAAACATTCTTGTAGTGAGTGCGTAATCACACTTTGGCTAATTGAGGCATTTTGAAATTCTAGTATGGATACTAATAATACAAGATTAAGTATTTGAACTCGCACTAAAAGCTTGTACTTGCACTCATATCATATCATGTTGTAATTACTACGATATGTATTGTAGCGCCGTTGTACTCGCTGATATACTATATGAATACTCGTACTGTATATATTGTAGCAGTTTCTTCAAAACATATTTAACATGCCAAATTTACTTCCAACAGATCCCTTCGTTTTCAGAATAAACTGTTCATTTTCTGCACGTTCACGTTTGACATTTAATAAATGATCACGATTTGTTTGATTACTTTGGCGTTATATTTAATAATAATGTTAAAGACACTTACCATCTGATCTTTCGAATGTTCCTAAACTAGATATATGATAATCCCCCCATTCATCTGAGATACGAAACTCGTCGTATGTTACATAGTAAGTTTCTCCAGCAACGTTCTCAAAGTCGATTCGCAGTTGGTACCGCTTTTGATTTGTTAAGACGGCAGTTTTCTCATTTCCCATCCAATACTCACTGCCTGGAAAGCCAAAGCCATTTCTGAAGTCTTTCCAACTTCTACTAAAATTTACAGAATCCGATCTTCGTCGCTGTAATACCTTCAAAGAATATCTTACAAGAGTTTATCCTTTTATGTATTATGTTGAAAGAAATGATGAGTTCTTTGCTCTACTGACTGAGCTACCCAGCTGCTAGTTGGAGGTGAACCACACGTAGCAATTTTGGGGCTGAATATGAAGATCACAGAACTTGTAATACTGGTGTTTTTTTTTTTTTGTCCCTTTTCAAATTTGAAATAAATTTAATTGAATTGTAGATCCGTACAGAGTTCTACAGATTTTATAACATGGCATACTGTCATTACAATGCGATCCAAGTATTCCAAATTCATATTTTAACCAGTGTTCTATTGACATTTGAATTGTATAATATTACTTTTGTAATAACATGTTGTTGAAACTAACTAAATAAATCCCATCCCTGCCAGAAGAAGATGCATTATTAGTCTACTGGACTAACCCAATATACTGACAGGTTAACCAACTGTTTGCAGTTTGTTATTGCTATGGGTTATAAAATTCACGTTATGTAAAAATCCTCAAAGTTATAATATTTCTTAAAAGTTAATTATCTTTCAGATAGTAATCATATACATATTCCTTTATATCATAAAACAGTCGTCAACAACTAAAAAGGGTGCCCGGAGTGTGAGAAGCAAAGGGCAGAAGAAATAATACCAACTGAGTTAAAAAGAGTACATAAAAAATGGAAAACAGAAATTACTTCTGGATCTCTAACCATTACAATCTGAGTAAAGAGCTTACACTAGTGAGTGGACTAGTAACATGATATTTCTGATATCCATTTTGGTCACCTTGATATCGAGAGATAAAGCTTTAAATCTTTAAGGATAACAGCAAGGTAGCGAACAAGCCGGGTTACTTTGTTAGAAGACGGAGCTGGATGAGTGATTGAATAAACTTTCTGCTTGTGCAGTTTCACAGAATTAAAAACTGGTACAAAAAACAGAACAAGTTAAGGTGCATAATTTCATACCTTTTTTTCACTTGGAAATTCCAGCAGATGCTTCAACGATGTCCTCTTCAATAATTACGTAAGAATATATGGTGATCAACCCATGGTACAGCTATGCTACTTCTGAGGATTCAATGTTGATGGAAATAATATCAACTCATAGCAACAGTTTGTCAAGTTTGCTGGAACGAATATGACAGCGCCCTCTGTTAATTTTGTTTGCGCTGGATAGTCCCTTAGTTATCGAACACTCTCAAAACAAAGTTGTCAAACTAAGAAAAAAACTTGCACTTAATATGTTTTTTTTTCAAATTGACCAATTTACAGACTTAATAAACGAGTTAAATTAATCTCATCTATTTATTAATGTTAATTTGTATTATTTATATACCTATAATGATCCTATAATTCCCAGTATTCTCATCTTTGCACTGTTTGCTCACACTTAACGTCCACCTTGATCTGGACATATTTCCAAACTGTATTACTATATTGTATTAATATTTAGAGATGTTAGTGGTAAGATAACACCGTCTTTTCATATTTTCTACAATTTAGAGGGTAAATTTACAAAGTAACTTTATAATTCAGTTTGTTTTGTCTCACTGAAGACGTATTGTTTAATTAACAATATCAATAATTACTCTGTGTAGCATATTGTATTAAGAACCTCACAGCTTACGGAAAATAGCAAACTCAAAATACCTTAAGTGCTAAAAAGTCGCATCCGCTATTTGGACTTGATTTATCAGAAATCTTGTCAACTTTGTTCTTAGCTTCCTTTACTATACAGTCTTAAATAAATCTAGTACTGGACCTTCGTGAATGCAATTAGTAGTTGGTTGGGAACTTAGGAACACATGTTATAGTATTTTTGATTTTAAATAAAATGGATTATTTTCCTAACGAAAGGACTGTATACTTGGCAGAGGGTTGTAAAACTACAAACCACTGTGCGCATGGTATTCCATTTAATGGGACTTGTTTCAGAATAATGTTCAAACAACTATGAGCTCCTGAATAAAATGATGGCATGATGTCGAAAATTGCCAACTAGCCCTGCCCCCCCCCCTTCCCCACCCCCAAAACACAAACACGTCAAAAACAGGAGAGAAGAGAAATAATTTGTATGATATGATGATAAATTATAGTGATTTTTATTATTAATGACAACGCTAAGCAAAATGTTTGAACAGGAATTGAGGAAGGGGGGGGGAGGGGGGGTTATTTGATAGTGAAGCAGAAGAAGATAAGTATTACTTTTACAATAGTTCAGTGTCATCATTTATATGGCTATCGACTTCATAAGATTACAAACAGGGAAAGAAAATTTCAGAATGTTCGTAACAGAATAAATGTTTACTAAATGTTTTGTGTCTTTGTATCGTTACGTTTACACTTTCACGCAATTGTATATTCCAAAATTATTTTATTTTTATTTTTTATTTAAAATTTAAAATTATTTTATTTAAAAGTATTTTTATTTTTATTCGTTTGTGAGACTCGTACAATAATAAGTTTGCAAACTATCAAACAACAGTTTAACATTAATAATTTGCCATTCCCTTAAAATGAACTATTTGTCGATTCGTTCTGTTTGTAATTGTTGTTGCATTTTCTTCTTCGTTCTTGTCTATGACACGTCCAGCTGTCCGACGCTCTAAGATATGTATGGATCTGTTCTTACTTTCTAAGTAAAGTCTGCTCTTTTGATAAGTTATTTGTACGGTGTTTTATCTATACCGGCCGTATTTTCATCTCTGTGTATCGTATACCACAATCGTTTCCACTAAGATCATTCCAGAAGATGTTCGTTCCTCGAGTATAGCCGTCGTAGTCTCCGTTGAGGTGAGCATTAGCGCATTGAACACAGTTATCGCTGCCAACGGGAAACATTTCACAATAATAACTATGACTGGGACAGGATGACCGACACAAATAATAATCACGTTCACAGTCATAATAATCGTAGAACCACCAGGCTCCTCTGTGTTTCTCAGCACAGTCGTAGCTGCTCCATCCATCGTAGTCCCGGTCTTTTGTACTGAATTGTTTATTGTTGCTACCAGACAAACGATCATGATCTGCATCAAACGAGAAAGAGTACATAAACTGGTCAATTTATAAATTTTGAAAGAATCCAACATCGGATACACGTTAGAGGGCAGTGCGTTTTTGTTCTACCAAGATGAAAACGTCAATTCTGCGTATTTTGTTGTTTTTTGTGTTCAAAATTTAAGATACATGAGTAGGTATTTTGTCTTTGCAAGGAAGTTATTATACAATTTTGTTTTTGTTTCGTTTGAAATACAGTGCCACAGCACGAGCCACATACAAATGGGGAAACTAAACTAGAGTTTGGTTACTAGTGTTGTTAATATCGCTCTTTATGTTATATTTATTGACATTGTTTTACTATAATATTGTTTCATTATATATGTATACTATTTCTCTAAGTCCACAACTGAGTGGTTTCCTAGTCTATCAAAACTCGAGTTATTGTCTTCTTGTGTGTTTCGGTGTCAAATCTTATCATTTATTGAATAATAGTATGTGTAATTTAATTTGCATAGTCTGCATAATTTGCAAGTTATCAAGTTAACATTTATTCAACTCTTTGCTTGTTTTATTTTGTACCACATTGTTTAACTTATTCTCTTCTCGAAGCTGATTGAGGATGGACGCCGTGGCGGGGGGGGGGGGGGGGGCTGGACTGTGTCATTTTAGGAAAGCAAGGGTATGATTGAAAAAGCTAGTCCTGAGTAATTTAACCTGTTATTATTGCTAACAAAGGAATAATTGCAATTTGCTGCAAAAACCATCTCCTCACAAAACAAAAATGAATTAGACCGCATAAATCTTTCTGTCAATATTATGGTTGTAATATAAAATATGTCCGGCTCCAGGTTCCCTGTCCCACTAGGCAGGGCAATAAGGGTGTTGTTGCCATCGATTGTTTAATTCTTTACCCGATTTAGCACGTTGTAATCTTTGTATCTTTCAACCTGAGGCCACACGTTGGACGTATAAACGTAAATTGAAATCTGCATTATATACTTAACAGATCATGAAATAAATAAGTTTAAATGAAGAACAGTACCAACATTGTACAAAGGGAATTGACTATAAATGTAGTAGCTATTTTTTGTAAGGTTTTGACAAAGTAAACGTCGATGCGTTACGTTTACGAAAGGATTCAATAATATTGATTATTGGCACTTTATTATTTAATAATATGTGCAATCTAGTTTCGTAAGTATATCGTCTTCGAGCAGGTTGTGCCATTAAAAAGTGTTACTCTGGAAACTATATAGACAAATATTTAAAAATGAAACATTTCTGATTCCTCTGTTTGAATATTTCTGTAGATGTCTACTGTCTACTGCAATAGTCTTGTAAATTGCGTTTGGCGGCCATCGCTATCACGTTAGGCGTTTGTAACTCGCAATCACGGCAAGGAGACCTGTGTTGCTAGTATAGCGAATCTTATTGCCTGCTTCTTGTGTCTATACACATAGTCATGATAAGGTACGTTCGTTACAGCTGTAGTTTAAATGTTTGAAAGAAAATAGTCATTTTGGAATTAAAAATTGCAGTGAGCATTAAAAAAAGATAACATTTAGCCAGGAATGCGGTAGATGACATTATTTGATGTAGAATACACATTCAAGAAGTTCTATACAAATTAAATGCTACAGAGGAGCACGTCACCTGATCCTCCAAGGTTGGCATGTTTTTATAGTGTTGGCGCGTCTCCTAATTGACATTATCGTTTCAGATGTATGTATGCGTCGATGAGTAGAACATCAATTACTCACCTGAATTTCCACTGTACGATCCAACTGATAGTCGAAACTTGTCTGCCTCGTTATTTATGCTAAAAGTCGAATATATGGCGTAATACGATGATGAAGCGGAATCCCTTAGATCAATACGAAGCTGATACGTTTTCTGGTTGGTCATAGAGTGGATATATTTATTACCTAGCCAGTGGTCTTGATTTTTATTACCGAAACCGTTCTTGTAGTCCGTCCAACCAAGGTAAAAGTTAACGGAGGCACTCGATCGTCGCTGGATAACCTATGAAATGAAATCAAAAAGGTAATCCAACTGTATAATCTACTAATCCTTAAGAGCATGACATCTACAGCCATAAAATAGTTAACATAGATATGGATATTGTGAAAGTGAGATAATTCGCAAGATTATTCTGTTTCTTGATATGTTTTCCTAAAATGGTCAAGTTCATCTTTACGAAATCTGCAGTGCATCATTTTGAGGAAAGTAAAGTATAATGTACGGAAGTTCAGAATTTAAATCCTGAATTGTTTGCGAAACTCACCGTCCATCCTCCTCTGTTACTTTCCATCTCACAGTAAACTTGAACGCCACTTGGCCAATCATCAGGGTAAATGGTATAAACAGCATCATTGCGTGTACCGGAAACATAAAGATCGTAGCAATCTTGTGCACGTCTTGTGCACGTCACTCCGTCACCTTCGTAATTTGGATTGCAGTAACATTTACGGACACCGTTCCTCTCAGTACAGGTTGCGTAACTGCTACACTGGTAACTCTCATCTACAAGACGGTTGTTCCTACAAGTTGATTTTTGTGTACATCTTGAATTGATGTAAAAGAGGCCCTCCTGATTTAAGGTATTTAGCGAAAAGTAAAACAACAACTAATAAATGAATCATGAATTTGCAGTTGTCACAGTCAAATGTACAGAATTCCAACGGTAGGTGACCAATGCAAAATTTCTCTCGAATAATCTAAGTATTGGTATGAATCCTTATAAAAGTTTTATCAAGTATTTGAAGCCAACCCCAAAGTTGGAAGCAAAAGGATCAGCCATCAAAAAAAAAAGTAGCTGCATTTTTGGCATTCAACGGCTTATCGCAACTATATTTCAGGCCTACAAATAGTTCTAACCGTAAGAGTATTAAAAAAAGTATCCATTCATTTTTTTTGCCAGGCTTATCAGAATATGCACAACCGTAGGAGTGGTCTCGTGATTCCCGACTAAACGTTATACATCCCTTAACTGACAGTTTTAACTGGATTGGCGACAAAAAATGGGTCAATGGCACCTGCCCAAACATGATGCGAAGGCGACTCGGTTATAGATCTGTAAATGTAATACGATTATCGACAAGAACGAGTAGAAAAGGTTTCCTCCTAATTATATGGACAATGATTAAGAACAAAGCATTACAAAAAAATGACCTGAAAGAACCGTACTGACCCCTAATACACTTCCTTTGTCATCAACGAAGCAATTGTGGCGGCACGTCACTCCGTCACCTTGGTAGTTTGGATTGCAGTAACATTTACGGACACCGCTCCTCTCAGCACAGGTTGCGTGATCACTACACTGGTAACTCTCATCTACAAGCCGGTTGTTTCTACAAGTTGATTTCCATGTACAACTTGAATTGATGTAAAAGTGGCCCTCCTAATTTAAGATATTCAGCGAAAAGAAAAACAACAACCAATCAATGAATTATGAATTTGCGGTTGTCACAGTGAAATGTGCAGAATTTCAACGGTGGATGGCAAATGATATATCCCTTCGAATGATCTTGGTGTGAGTAAAAACCTTTATGAAAGATAATTTAGTATTTGAAGCAACTCTAAAGTAGGAGGCGAAGAGATCCGCCATAAAAAAAAAAAACTGCAAACACTGTATTCAACGGCTTATCGCGACTATACTTTAGGCCTACAAATATATAGTTCTAACCGCAAGACTATGGAAAAGTATCCATGGGTTTTTGTTATCAGGTTTATCAGTGGATACACACTCGTAGGATGTTGTCTCGTGATTCCCTACTAAACGCAATACATCCCTCGACTGACATTTTGACCGGACTGACAAAAAAAGGGTTAATGGCCCCTGCACAACCACGATGCGCACGCTACTCGGTTATATGTAAATGTAATGTGATTATCGACACGTATTAATAGAAAAAGTTTTATTCTTACTATATGGACAATGATTAAGAACAAAGCATTACAAAAAAAAAATGACCTCAAAGATCCGTACTGACCCCTAATACACTTCCTTTGTCATCAACGAAGCAATTGTGGGTGCAGGTTACTCCGTCACCTTGGTAGTTTGGATTGCAGTAACATTTACGGACACCGTTCCTCTCAGCACAGGTTGCGTGATCACTACACTGGTAACTCGCCTCTATAATCTGGTTGTTTCGGCAAGTTGATCGTTGTGTACATCTTACATTGACGTAAAAATCGCCTTCCTAGTTCCACGAAGAATAAAATTAATTATAATTTTGCGGTTGTGACAGTGAAATGTACAGGATTTCAGCGGTGGGTGGCAAATGAAAAATTTTCCTGAATGATCTAGGTAAGGGTATGGATCTTTATGAAATTTTTATGAGGTCTTTGAATCCAATTCCGATGTTGGAGTCCTCGAGCTTCTCCGTGAAAAGGTAGCTGTCAAATGTTGCATTACAACGGCATATTGCGACTTAACATTAGGCCTATACTAGGTTCTCACCGCAAAACTATCGTTAGTAGTATTCATGCATCATGGTGTAAGGCTTATAAGGGCATATACATCCGTAGGAGTAGTCTTGTGCTTCCTGACTAAATGTAAGTTAATGATTTGCTCCTTATTATCGGAAAATTATCATTAAATGCAAAGAACTTAAAATTCCCTGAAAGAAACGTACTGACCCCTAATACACTCCTTTTGTCAGCAAGGAAGCAGTTGCATTGGTTGAGAGGGATACATTGTTCTTGCTGTCTCAGATATTCACCGACGCAAACACATTGGTCTGATTCTGAGCGAGAGGTAGCCGAGATGCAAGTATCAGGTTCGCCACAAGTCCTCTCGCAGGTCTCATTGCTAAATATCTCATTAGCTGGACACCATTCAGGGATTGTTTCTAGAAAACAGGAAAGAAAACAATGTAAATAATAGTAACCTGATACAGTCACGATAAATATGTCATGTGGTATTGAATAGTTTGACGTCATTACTTAAATACGTGGTTGTCAGAAGGTTAAAGGACAGGAACATAAATTCAGAAGCTGCTCGATAAAATATAGAACATTTTAAATATGTAGTGGCCGTTCCTCAGTCACATTAACGCTAATTTTTATTCAATATAACGTTATAAAACTCCATCATTTGTTGTGCAATTAGTCTGAAACCAGTTAGTCACTGCTTAATTCTGTTTCAGAGTAAGTATAAGTATATTGATTTCTGACAACAATGATAATTAATGAAAACATCATTTTCTTTCCGTTGGTTGTTCTGATCAAACTGGGAGACACACCTAGTTAAAATGCATACGTTCTGTTGTACAGACATTAGATACGGTTCCTTGTTGAAAGTCACGGTCGGTGTTGAGTATGAAGCGGTCTTGTAGTGAGTGCGTAATCACACTTTAGCTAATGGAGGCATTTTGGAATTCTAGTATGGATACTAATGTAAGATTAAGTATTTGAACTCGTACTAAGAGCTTGTACTCGCACACATATTCATATCATGTTGTAATTGATACGATATGTATTTTAGCGCCGTTGTACTTGCTGGTATACTATATTTATAATCGTACAATATTGTATTACACTACACTACACTATTGTAGCAGTTTCTTCAAAACATATTTAACACGCCAAGTTTACTTCCAAAAGATCCCTTCGTTTCAGAATAAACCTTTCATTTTCTGCACGTTCACGTGGAATTTTGATAAATGATCACGATTTGTTTGATTATTTTGGCTTCATATTTATAAAAATATGTAAAAGACACTTACCATTTGACCTTGCGAATGAACCTAAACTAGATATAAGATAATCCCCCCATTCATCTGAGATACGAAACTCGTCGTATGTTACATAGTAAGTTTCTCCAGCAACGTTCTCAAAGTCGATTCGCAGTTGGTACCGCTTTTGATTTGTTAGGACGGCAATTTTGTCATTTCCGATCCAAAACTCACTGCCTAGAAAGCCAAAGCCATTTCTGAAGTCTTTCCAACTTCTATTAAAATTTACAGAATCCGATCTTCGTCGCTGTAATACCTTCAATGAATATCAAAGAAGTTAAGCGTTAACTGGGACGTGATTGAATAATCATTATTCGTTCCCTACTGCAACTATTACACAGAAATAAAAACTCATATTTCGAACTTCAGTTTGTAGTTTGGGCTAGAGGTTTACATTTTCCTTTGAAAAGAACTACACTGTACCTAAGTACAGTCTATTTTTTTTTTTAAATTACACAAAAATTAAAATAATTTCGTTTCGATAAAAATATCAAATACTTTGAAATAACGATTTTGTATTACATCGCTATATATTCGTCAATGCAAAATTGAGTAAATTTGTACAAAACTATTTAAAGTTGAAAAGGAGACATTAATTAATCAGCCATACCGTCCATCCACCAGTATCAAGATCATTATTACAGTACGCCTCAAACGGTTCCGGATAGACATCTGGTTTAATAAGATACACTCCAGATGTATTGTTGGTAGAGAAACATGCGTTCGATACTTCTTTGCAATCTCTCGGATACACAGGTTGTTGAAAAATAAAGTATAAAGAACCTGTATGGAAAGTAAAACAAAGTTATCATTTTATTGCGACTGATAAATTATTTCAGCTAACGAAAATATCGCCTAAGATGCCTTATCTCCATTGCCTCTCTCCACCCAGGTGTTAAATGGATATATGTGAGGTAACTCGTCATTGGGCGCAGTATACAATTGCAGCCGTCTGGGGGGATTGTCTCTGGGACAGGTTATCATTGACCAGGGGTAATATAACGTCTGTAAGCGCTTTGAAACATATCGCGGTTGAAAAGCGCTATATGAATCAAATATTATTGTTGTTATTATTATTATTATTATTATTATTATTATTATTATTATTATTATTATTATTATTATTATTATTATTATTATTATTATTATTATTATTATTATTATTATTATTATTATTATTATTATTATTATTATTATTATTATTATTATTATTATTATTATTATTATTATTATTATTATTATTATTATTATTATTATTATTATAAGATTCTGAGCCAATTGTAAGAGAACTGGTTCCATTACTATATCAGTTTAAAATACCAACTATTACTCAACTACAATATAGTCGAAGATATCGCGACTAAAATTAAATGAGGTAATCGGTATTGAATAATTCTCAGATGTAACTATTTTGAAGCATTATTTTTGATAAGTTTCCAGCCTGCATAGGAAATTCAAAGACCAAGAAACTTGAATTTCTCTTTTCACCATGCTTCCGTAGTAATCAATCTTATCCAAGTGAGATCAAAAGACTCACGAAAACAGGCAAATCCCATTTGTTTAAAGTACCTGAGAAAATACCGATGTAGCACGTAGGTTATGAAAAGATCAAAAGGAAACTACTCAGAGAAATCAACCTCGAAATAGATATTCGGAAATGGTGACACGATTGAAAAAAAAAACGTGTAGAGCAACATTAAAATGCTAACATTTCCAGTCATTCAAGTTGTCCAACTGAGGTGTTAACGTTTATAATACATAAGTGATATCACGTACAGAGTTTTCTTCTTATTATAAGATAAATCATATAATATAAATAATATACGTACCTGAAGATCTTCCCTCGGCACTGAAGATTATCTGTGTAATAAAAGACATTTACTGCATACGTTACAAGACATACAGAGTATTGCAATCAACAATAAGCAGGATCTTATTAAACATAATGTTAATAAAACCAGTTTGAGGGAAAGATAGAACTTTTCGCAAACTGTTCCAAAATATCTTAGTTACGAGTTAAGTCGATTTAAACTTTGGTAAATTCTCTGTATCACCACTTTTAAAGATATTTTTTGTGTGTCTATGTTCCATATCTGATTCACAGGTCAATGATCACTTACAAGGTACAACTTTCTTCCAGGAAACATTAGATTACTGGCATTTTTTTCCGGTTTTACAGCTACTTTAGCACATGGTACGTTAGTACAAGTAAAGAACAAAGGCAATAGCTGACTGCTTCCTTAAACAGCTTTGTTGCTTAATGCAGACAGATGTTCTTTGTTCATGTTATATTTTGACATTCGAACATTTCAGACATATGTTGTAACTTATTTGTGTTTAACAGTCCTTAATAACACGCAGGATATCATTTACATCGTCCCAGCTATACTTTTTGGACTAAGATTACCGTGTCTTGATATTTACCGTGCACAATGAAACTCTGGGTTTTGAAAGGTATCATGTTACTTGTAAGGTAAGTTCATAACCATAGATTTATATATCTTACTTACTAAACAATTGTAGCAGCGCTGCAGAAGCTCAGCTTAGCTTCTTTTTGAAATCATTGTTTCTAGTGTTGTGCCGTTATCCACCAATATCGGATCTGACCGATATCCGATATTTCAATCCCAATATCGGAGCCATACCGATACTGATATTTTTAAACAGCCAGAATGGATGTCAAATCGCACTTTAAGTCATACTTTAATACATGAAGTCTCAGAATTATAATCGGCTTCCGTAAAATATGATATTGCACAACTCACAAACAGTAACCACTTGATCTCTTTATAACTGAATGATCATAGTCCCCAACAAGATGATATGAACAAAACTGTGTGCTAGCATTTTGTTCTTGGAAAAACACAAGTCCACTCTTCCTGTTACTTCTGTTGAACGATTCGTTACTCTGTTTGACCCACTACGTAAGTCTTATAAAAAACGGTCGTCACATAGAGCCATGAATTTTTAAGCAACAAATATTAAATGATGACATCGAGCTATCAATAAAACTAACTTCATAAAGAGAAGACATGAGCGTATCCTAGCTAAGAACTTTCACTACTCTTAGTGATTAACAGAACCAAAACCACAGTAGTTTCTTCTTTTCTTTTTTTTTACTTCCGTAAAAAAGTATATTGTACCATTTGCCGGCTATACTGACAACTAAGCCTAGCCAAAATTAGCAAGTGCCTCGTCTTTGCATTATTCGTTAACCAACCGAAAACAAATGGTGATACACAAACTTGATTCTCAAAATACAATCTTTTTAACAGTTATGTTCTAACAAAAATGCATCCATGATACTCCTTGCAGTTTCTTAAAAGATACACAGCTTTTTGGAGTGATTCAGTAGGGGGTGTCCACGTATTACAACTTTTATTCTCATTTGAGGACTCAGAAGCACTGTGAAAGTTAGTGTGATAAGCCACTACTGTAGTTATATACATATAGTCACATAGACTGGTAAAATTTACTTTAAAGCGCTACAAAGAATTTTATATACTTAACGTTAAAAGGTCTGACTGGTCTGCTTACAGATTGTTTTATCATTAGATCGGTAAATATATTCAGTGCTTGCGTCATGCTTATTTGACCGCCTAGAACAGAGTAGGAGATGTGCCTTTGTTGTTGGAAAAGCAAGGAAATGTTCAATATCGGTTTGCCGTTAGTTGCAATGAGGCTAAATTCTACTTATACCAATATGCCGAAGATATTGCAAATATCGGCCGTTACCGATATCACAAACGATGATCGGCGCAACACTTGTTTTGATTGGCACTGGATCAGTCTATCCATTTGTTTGTTTGAAAGATTTAAGTCACAGGCGGGATAACGATGCCAATTCCTTTCCTCCCATATCCTTTTTTTCTTCCCTTACGCTCCTTATTATAGCAGACATAGTTCGTTATAATGTTAGAAGTTAAATTTCTTCAAAGTGGAAACACTGTCACGAACTTACTATATACAATAGATCGTTGATCTTATTGCTAGGAATAACATATGCTCCATTGCAATGACAAAGAAGCACAGAATTGCACTTCGTATTTTATGTTCATACAATGATGGAACGGAAATGTAAAAATAAATTCCTTAGAAATGTTATGGATATCACGTTTGAACCGTGCTGACCCAAAATTGCTCACGGAAATTGTACACATACCATAATAGAACGACCTTAAACACAGAAAAACGATAAAGAGCAGAAATCGGAATTTGCTCCAACAATATAGGTAATTCTCACCCGTATTAAACACCCAAACGGTGAAAAAAGGTCAAATTTGAAACTTGTAGTCTTTTCACAGAGAATAACATTGAGCTAGGTTGGACTTGATCAAGTCTCCTACGGTTGGAATTGTGTCCCACAATGACGGGAAATATGGAAGAAATTTTGCTAAACACATTAAAACGCATGCTGGTCATGAATCCTTAAAAGATTGGCAAAACAAATAACATGATCATTGCATATGATTGTGGCCCACATTTCATTATAACTGAAATCTTTACAGAAGCCCCTGTTTTTGACCCTCACATAGTAGACAAAAATATTCTTCATGTACAATTTTTTGGTTCACCGCCATTCAAACATATATCTACAATGCAAAATGGTATAAGTACGTTATAGCACAGCGAATGTAAGACAACCTTAGTAAAGCTACCTCAACAAATCTACGTGGTAAAGTAAGAAGAATATATTACGCTTATCATTAAACTTGTATCTTTTATAACATGATCATCATTATAATGATGAGAATTGAAAGACAAAAGAAAAAGAAGAAGTTAAGGAATGAGAGGGAATCCATTTTTTTTCTTTCAGACCAAGTCATTCATGACCAAAATTCCATATTGTGATATTGCTCTGCCATAGGGGATAAAAGTTGAAGAAATACTTTGCATTAAATTTGTAAAAGTATGAAAAATCGGAAGCAGCTTAAAAAAAAAAAACACATTTGATCTTGTTTATTAATTACAAATAACAATGACATAGACATGTTAGAACAGCCGAGCAAATGAGGGTTCAAATGTTATGAAATGACGATGTCATCTGTCAAGACAAAAACACATTGTATAGTATTTCCAGTAGTGAAATAGACAATTCTCTAAATAAACTTAAAAACAAGGTTTAGATCATTCCTGCAATTTTAGCAGTTCTCTTATGTTTTTCATCTCCATCAAAATTGTGAATATGCTTGAAAACAATATTTGCACATGGGTCATCGAATCAGTAGCTTTAAAACGTCGAACATGTCAAGCGTTACTTTTTGGCACGAGTTAGTATCCTTCTAGAAGAATATGGCCCTTGGGTACAGAAAAATGGTATCGAACTTACCTAAAGTCATGAAAAAATAGAATCTACATCCTATACTTGCTGTGGCCAACAGAGTAAAGTACACAGTGTAATACCATCTACACAAAGATATTGAAGCGGTCAAGGCGATTCGTTTGGGATATAGCCAAAGTTTTTCTTGTCGTCGATAATGTTATTCAGGAAGCACAGACGGTGTGAGACCTTATTGTTGTATCTGTATAAAACATTGTGTTTATTGTCATCGTTACTGAGTAGCACATGCCGTTTGTTCCCTTGAATATAATGCTCGTTCGAAAGATAGCCACAACATATGATATGGAGAAATTTAGTTAGGTATCCTTCAACATTTAAAGCGAATTATTACCATGTAGTAGTGATAAATGTTATGTTAATACTTTCTAGTTTTTGCAACGTGTAAGAAAAGAGACCTTTAAATACAGTGTTATGTATTTTATGTTGTTGAATTTGTAAAAGTCTATCATCGATGTTTTTTAAAGTACAGGGAGAGTTTCCTTTGTATACTGAATTATATGTTAAGTTTTATGTTAGAAATGTTAAGTTTTATACTACACCGAATAGCAACAACTGGAATGTAGGGTTTGAGTCGGGTAGGAGGGAGTGATTGATGGCTGCGAGAATTGTTGTACTCAAATTGAGACTATTAAACGTTACAAGTAAGTTTACATGATCAACAACCTAATGGAACACCTTGTGTGAAAATCAAAGTAAACATGGTATTTGTGATTAGAGAATTAACAGATAATTAAAGAGATCATGAATGTCTTTCTTTCTCGTAATAGTTTATTTCCAGGTTATGCGTTAACACCTAATGAATTATATAGCACAGTTGTAGTAAATAAATGCATATCTTTACACGGTGAACTAGCTTTTCATATTCCAATATTTGACAGAAAACATCACTTTGAATGGTCATTAGAATGTTGGTGAACTGAATTGTTTCAAAATAAATGAAATGCAATTTTTGTTCGTCTAATTATGTTGTATTACTTGTTCTCTGCTTTGTTTTACTGTTATAGATTATGTCTAAGTAAATAAAGAAAAGAAACAAAAAATTGAAAACTAATAATATTTAAGCGATCATCAACCAGAATAATAATCAGTTAATTTTAAAGTTTTAGAAGCGTTCTCTCCATCTGCACTGAGTTATTCCGCTAGTAATATGGCTTTTAATGCTTTTTGTATGATCGTGTGAGATTTTAGATTTGCTTGTCGCACTATATACAGAATACGGCTTATATTTGAAGCTATTATGTAATATAACTGATTTAATGGAAGAAAAAGGACGATTCGTCTATTCCATTCGTCTATTCCATTGGAAAGAGACTTTCAACCCACTTAATCTTCGAGTTCAATTAATTAAAGATGCTCTTACCATACTATTAGTTATAATTATTATCATTCAATCGCAAATGCTTTCTAGACGTAAACGTCGTTGCCCATTTTATTATAATAAAGCGACACGTAAATTAGAAATATACAGTTAAACAAGTCGCACACATTCGACAAACAATACGATACTTTATAGGTGTTTCATTTTAAGTCAGAAGAATCAAAAAAGAAGTTAAAATAGTGCAATGTTCATATAAGTAACTTAAACGAAAAGTTATTTTATTGTTTCTGAAATTATTTATTGAATGCCATATGAGAATATTTAGGGATGTGCACATTTTCTGTTACTTTTTATTTTGCTAACGATGTATACAAATATCTCAATTAAGTTTCCCATTCACAATCAAAATAGTATTTCTTCCTTTAAATTAACCTCTTATCTTGGCATTGTAAAACGACATTAAAGTCTGAGTCGGTATCAAGGAGTTACCTTTGGTCAAGTTATATTACTTCTCGAAATAATCATTGAGGAAATCAATCTTATTTAACTATCACTTTAAAAGGCGTGTGACTGAGTCACTTACAAACTTTATCATTTTAAATCAAATAACTGAACATATTTTACATTTGGTCTGCTCTAATATCCATCATATTTAAAATTACGGAGTATTGGGATTACATTTCCTATGATTATCTAACAATAGATAGCTATATAACTGAATGAAATGAGAAACACGAAAAGAAAGGAAAATTGGAAGCTAGCCACCCGAATCGCCGGAGACATTTCATGGTCGCGTATCATACCATTCTTTCGTATAAGCAATTAAAATAAGAACGTACTTTGATCTTTGATAATTCGTTGTGAAACAAATCCGTATAACCTAAGTTTGCTATTTTCATCAGTAATTTTAGTTTACATAAGTAAGTTTTAAATTAGATTGACGTGTACACCAGTTCGATTTGTTGTTATTCAACTTTGTTTCCTTGAATATGTACATGTACTAAAATAGTGATGTTATTATCATATTTTCAAATTTATTCAAAGTACCTTTATTTGTGTTGCAGACTGTTTTTCAAACTTTGGCAACGTATAACGATATCTTTTAAAGGGATCTCTATAAGCATGTGAAGGAATAAAAAAATTAAGGTGCTCTTTAGAATTTTAAATATAAAACTTTCGCGTTCGGATGAACAGTATATTCAAACGTAAAACCGAGCAATCCTTCAAATTTGATAAAACCTAAACCACCCTTTCAAGTAATAGATATCTTATTTACGATGTACCGTGCCAGGATACTGTTCACTATTTGAAATGGAAGCTAATTAAGCATCTTGGCGATTTGATTATCATATAGAAATGTTTTTTTTTTTTGATTAGTTAACGCAGATGTTGCTTTAATGAATTCATAAGGATAACTTGAACAAAGTCGAGAAATAAAATGTCTGTTCGGAAATCATATCAAAATAACAGAGCTGAACAAGGAAGTTGCTTTCATGCAAATGAAAAACAAAATATTCGTTTGTAATTTATATCGCAAAATAAAAGTAAGGCATTATAACAAATGAAAAAAATGAAAACATTTAACGATACAAAAAGTACCGAATATTGCACTGTATAAAGAGGGAATCTCATGATTGGATTTTTAACAAGAAGAACAATTTAACTCAAGAACTAAAAAAAAAATCACATATTATAGTTCAGATTTTAGTTATCGCCAAAATAAATGAATTTTTGTTTTTAAGTTATCGTACTCGTAGCCATACTTATGGAGTATACATTTATGAACTAGAATGATCTACATGTGAATTTAAGCTCACTAATTCATAATATGAATTGAGTGCTGTAACGTAGGTATATGTGAAAGGAGGTGTTGGCTATTGGATATGTGGGGAGCGATATACTCATAAATTGGGAAAGAGATTACTTTTTCCTGGCCAAATCACGAAAGTTAATTTACTTAAAAACTGGTGTGTAACAAAAACACGTTTCAGATGTATGAATGAGCTATTCTTCTAAGTATTTTATATGTGAGCAAATTTGAGAGAATACTGTATTTTAGCATAGAAGAACAGATTAGAGCTAATCTTTTGTTTTTATTCCAATTTATGTGGATAAATTTAAGACGTTTTGTTAAACACTGCTGTCCTTTCACGAAGTTAAACATTTTTAGTATTTTAAATTGAAGGCCTTCTGACAGAAATTTATCAGGATTTTGTCGATATTTTCATATTTCTGTGAAGACGCTAATACTCATTTTGACACATAATTTAATATTAACAGAGTTAGCTCAACAACACATTGACGCAACTTATGTTATTTTTGAAACCGAAGATATTCAATGAAGTAAAACATAAAATATATTAAATAATAGATAGACGTATAGATGTTGCTTTAAAGTATCCATAAGGATAACTTGAACTAAGACGAGCAATAAAATGTCTGTTCGGAAATCATATCAAAATAACAGAGCTGAAAAAGGAAGTTGCCTTTATGAAGATGAAAAAGTCAAAATATTCGTATGTAATTTATATCGAAAAATAAAAGCAACACAAAAAATACCGAAAATCGCTCTGTATAAAGAGGGATTCTCATGATTGGATTTTTAACAAGAAGAAGATTTTAACTCATGAATCTAAAAAAAATCAAATATTATAGTTTAGATTTTAGTTATCGCTGTAATAAATGATTTTTTTTTAGTTATCGTACTCGTAGCCAAAATCTTGGAGTATACATTTATGAATGAGAATGATCTACATGTGAATTTATGGTCACTAATTCATACTACGAATTGAGTGCTGTAACATATTGGTATGTATCTGTGAAAGGTGGGATTGGCTATTGGAGGTTAACCTTGTGAACTGACGTGCTGTAAAAGATATTTGGGGAGCGATATACTCATAAATTTGATGAGAGATAACTTTTTCCTGGCCATATCACGAAACTCAGTTGACTGTTAAAATTTGGTGTGTAACGGAAACACGTTTGAATTAGCTTTATCTCTAAGAATTTTACATGTTAGCAAATTTTAGAGAATACTGTATTTAAGCAAAGAAGAACCGATTAGAGGTAATCTTTTGTTTTTATTTCAATATATGTGGTTATATTAAAGACCTTTTTGTCATTTTTACAAACACTGCTGTCCTTTTGCGAAGTTAATATTTCTGAGTATTTTAAATTGAAGGCCTTCTAACTGAAATTTATTAGGATGTTTTGTCGATGTTTTACTATTTCTTCAAAGACGCTAACACTTCACTTTGTCACATAATTTAATATGAACAGAGTAAGCTCAATAACCCCTTGTGGCATCCTATGTTATTTTCGAAACAGTAGATATTCAATGGAGTAAAATATAAATTTATTGAATAAAAGAAACACTTACCATTTCTGTTCCAAACGAGCTCCAAATCGTCAAAACAGTCAAAAAAACGTTGAAACACTTCTCCATGATTTCGAGTTTGTATAAATGACATGCGAAAATATATTCGATGAAGTTCAAGATGGCAAATGTCACAGAGTATCTATTTAGGGGTTACCGACATCCTATTGAAATGACCGTAGTAGTAGTATGGATGTCTATTAATGCCATCATTTTATTTAAAATTTGATTTGGTGAACAGCTTATACAAATGTGCTGCCCATCTATAGTATTATTGGCTTGTGTGTAAAGAAGACTATTCGACATGCGCAATCCAACTTACTATTTTGAAAAGCTATTTATATCTTGAAATTTCAGTCAATAGTGCAGTAAGCTTCAGTTGCATAATGTTGAATTGTCCTTGTTCCGATAAATACAACTACTGTATACTTATTGACTATCGTGCTTCTAGTTCCAATGACAGAAAAGGTATAACAATTCAGTACATGTAAATGCACTCGGTTTTTAAAACGAATATCAATTACGATGATCAGTTTTAATCTATAATACATTTAGTGTGGTTCATGTTAAAGGTTCTGTAGTTGTGTGCCAAACGACGTCAATGCTACTAAGCTGATGAAATTAATAGGAATGTTGATTTACTTGTTCTGGTTAAGCTTCTATTATCGATATTTTTAAGAAACATTTATGAGTGATTATTTTAGCTAAGTTACTTCGCTTTTGGTTGGAAGGCAAAATTAAAGCAGTAATGAAAGGACAGGAAGTGTACTACTAATCAGCATTATATAACCTGCATGACCTAGTACAATACATATTATATACCGTGAAATGTACGGTATGATCTATTCTACACTATTAATTTGTATGAAAAAATATCTAATTAACAGTTTGGAATATTCGAAGTTTTGCAGTGGTATTCTATATGAACAATACTTCCTTGTTTTATGATGCCTACGTCACATCCTTTTGCGGGATCGAGTATGCTCACATCTGATTGAATAAACATGTCAGCTGTTTCACTGGGCTTTGACTTAATTGTTTATTGACTTTAAGAATTACATCTGACTATCAATTATGAGGAAAATATTTTTCATTTATATAAGATATTTAATCAAAGGGGCATATTATGACATGTGAAAAGGTTACTTTTTTAAATGAAATTTATATCTGTTAACCAGCAGAGGCGTAGCTAGAGCTTATTTAGATGCGTAGAGCTACTTTATAGGCGTAGTCATAAGTGATTCATTTAACTGTGGCACCCATTTCCCAGAGGGTTGGCTACCAACAGTTTCAGACAACGGAGACACTGCCAGTCATGATTTTGCATGAATAAATAGATAAGTACAAGTGGTATTCTATATGAACAATACTTCCTTGTTTTATAATGCCTACGTCACATCCTGTTTGCGGGATCGAGTATGCTCACATCTGATTGAATAAACATGTCAGCTGTTTCTCTGGGCTTTGGCTAAATCTGACTATCAATTGTAAGGAACATATTTTTCATTTATATAGGATATTTAATCAAAGGAGCATATTATGACATGTGAAAAGGTTACTTTTTTAATGAAATTTATATCTGTTAACCAGCAGAGGCGTAGCTAGAGCTTATTTAGATGCGTAGAGCTACTTTATAGGCGTAGTCATAAGTGATTCATTTAACTGTGGCACCCATTTCCCAGAGGGTTGGCTACCAACAGTTTCAGACAACGGAGACACTGCCAGTCATGATTTTGCATGAATAAATAGATAAGTACAAGTGGTATTCTATATGAACAATACTTCCTTGTTTTATAATGCCTACGTCACATCCTGTGTGCGGGATCGAGTATGCTCACATCTGATTGAATAAACATGTCAGCTGTTTCACTGGGCTTTGACTAAATTGTTTATTGACTGTAAGAATTACATCTGACTATCAATTATGAGGAAAATATTTTTCATTTATATAGGATATTTAATCAAAGGAGCATATTATGACATGTAAAAAGGTTACTTTTTTAAATGAAATTTATATCTGTTAACCAGCAGAGGCGTAGCTAGAGCTTATTTAGATTTGTAGAGCTACTTTATAGGCGTAGTCATAAGTGGTTCATTTAACTGTGGCACCCATTTCCCAGAGGGTTGGCTACCAACAGTTTCAGACAACGGAGACACTGCCAGTCATGATTTTGCATGAATAAATATATAAGTACCAGCATGCCTACGCCATTCTATTATTTAGCCGACAGTGGCGTAGTAAGAGGTAGAGGAAAAGCTGTCCCTGCCACCACACAAAACATTTTCAGGGACGAAAACTGGGACGGCAAGGAAAATTAACCACATAAAAATAAATAGCTACCATATATGATACTGATTAGGTTACTTTATGTTACAGCACGGCGTTAAGTGCTTCTCAGAAGGTTTCTCTCTTTAGCGATATGCCTAGTAACACATAAAGAGGTTTCTCGTAACAAGTTAACTTCGAGTCAGTTAATGACATTTCTAGACAAAGTTTCGTGAGTCGATTGGATTGTCGTCTTTAATAAAAGGTCACTGAGAAAGGAAATAAATGCGTATACCTACCATAATGTCATATTATGTATTTTAAATGTGTTATGTATTCAATATATACAAGGCCGTAGCCACAGGGACCATGGAAACACGAACCCGACCACCCCCTCCGCCCTCACCCTAAATTGTCTAGCAAATGGTTAACAAATATTGTAACACCCGAACGCAAATGTTTTTAATATATAATGAAAATGATAGCATCATTGCTTCTAAACACCCTTACCGAGGCACAATTTTCTCAAAGGTGAGGGGACACTCCTCCCATTAAACGCTACCCCTCTCCTAAGATCCCTCCCCAGTGCGGACGTCCACCTAACATTTGGATTGAATTTCGTAACAGGGTGTACAGACATTACATTTTCATGCAATTGCATATCAGTACAGGCATTAAGTCAACCTTAGTAGCTATTCAGTAGTTCACGCACATTCTCTGAACCGTCTGAAATAGTACAGTATTAATTAATTGAAAATTGTTTGTCAAATACCAACCATGCCAGGCACATTAAATAAACAAAGTAAATTTGATACACTTCTCAACTATAGCGATGCATTCCACGGGAGTACTAAATCTTTTAGCTTACGCTTTTTATTATTTCAGAAAAGAAAATACATTGTTACGTAAACCAGTTGAACTTTCGGATAAGTTGGAGGAAACAAATGAACTGTTAATATAAGTGGACTGTTTGTAATAAATTGTCCTACTTTAAGGTTTGAGCATAATCAGTAGAATTTTGTGAGATAATATAGTTGAGATTTTAAAATAAGTCTTGATACAATACGTCAAACCTTCGAAGTATTCCGTGTACTGCCGGGTGAATATTGTTGCACGAAAAAGAACCGGAAATCCCATGAAAGTTGCGCAAAAGAGAAACTATATATTGGATGTTGTGTCTGGTTTACTTACTCTTCGATACACGAATACATGATTTCTGTTGGTGAAATCGCCTCCCGTATTTATTCAATCATTGCATATGAAAACGAAAGAAACAAATATTTCATAATTGCAGAGTCGACCCAAATTGCGCCGGTATGGTCGTTCCCGAATCGAATCTACACTCCCCTTGAAAAGGGAAGGATTTACGCCCCTTTAATTATATTAGAAACAACCTTATCACACGGTAAATATTCGTTTTGCTGGATTAGGAATGGAAGTTGCGCAAAAGAGTTCAGTTAACTTTACATTTATCTTATACTTGAATCTTCTGTGACCATAATTCAGTAATACACCTACATTAAATCACATCCAGTAATAAATATTCAATAAATTAAACTTTAATATCCATTATATCAAAGCATTATCTATTTACATCCCCTCCATATAAATGAATCTTTAAATTCCAACCAGTAAAAATCAGATGTGAAATGGAATGGTTATTAACATGTACCATATCACCTATGTCACACACTGGTGTTTTTATATCATAAAAGACAGCCCTTCATTGTGTAGACATGAAGTAAGATTAACATTATACATCTTTTAGCTTAATAGCTACTGTACATTGTCACATGGTTAGAGATTTAATCATGAAAGCTCTAAAAATAATTGGTGAAGATTTGTTATTCATAATTGTGTTTCTATGTTTTAACATTGCGAGAGAAAAACATAAAAGAATCAAAAGGGAATTGAAAGTAGCAAATAAAAGAAAAGAATCATCACATCAGTGAAAACAATTACAGCAGCACAATTAGCTGACACATATGGTGACCTGAAGATAGCAGAAACTATTCTTGAGATCGTGAGTTGTTTATTCATGATAATTTGAAATAATCGTTGATAACTATTGTTCGTTAATATGATTGAACTAGAAGTATCAAACAAAAGAAATATGAGAAGAAAATCAAAAGCAAAGAGTTCCAGATCTATGTTTTTCAGTTGAGATTTCTACAAAGCGTTGATCCTTTGTGTCATTTATTTGTCTTTTTTCTATAAACATTGTGCGCATTCTTTGTCATCTTGCAAGTTTATTTCTCAGTATTTCAGACACACAGAGTTAGTTGCTAATTGCTAATCAATTTTACCACAACATCATCTGGGAGTTTTAATTCATCCCCGTATTCTGTTGAAAAAAAAATAATGATTGAAATAAACTAAAAAAAGTATACAACAGAAAGCTAACTGGGAAAATATAAATATAGTTGAAAAATGTGTTGATCAATGGGTACTTGAGCCTGTAACCTTTGGAGTACAGTACTATGCTCTACTGACTGAGCTACCGAGCTGTGAGTTTGAGGTGAACCACACGTAGCAATTGTGTGGCCGAGTATGAAGATCTCAGAACTTGTAATACTGGTGTCATTCGGTTTTGACTTTTCGAATGTGAAATAAATGTAATTGAATTGTAGCTTCGTACAGAGTTCTACAAAGTATATACATGGCATACTGCCATTACAATGCAATGCAAGTACTCCAATTTTATATTTCAATCTGTGTTTTATTGACCTTTGACTTGGAGTATATTATATTTGTAATAACATTTTGTTATAACTAACTAAACAAAATCTCCTCCATAAGTTCCCCATCTCCAAACTCCTGCAAATGCTTTGAGTAAATTTTGCATCATTTTATTCAGGAAGTTTTAAAGAGTTAGAAGCTACAATGATTATAATTTATGAATGGGGTGGCTCTAAGCTTTATGCCAGAAAGAAGATGCTTCATTAATCTACTGTACTAACCCAATGTTCTGGCAGGTAAAACAGCTGTTTGCAGTTTGATAGTCTTATAGGTTACAGAGTTCACATCATTTATAATACATCTTAATGTTAGTCATCTTCCAGATCGTATCATAAATATTTCCTTTTTATCGTAAAACTGTCGTCAGCAACGGAAAAAGATGTTTTGGAGCGTGGGAAGCAAAGGCCAGAAGGAATCACGCAACGTGAGTGAGAAGGAGGACATAAATAAATTAAAACAGAAATATCTTCTGGATCTCTGACCGCTTCCATCTGAGTGAAAGAAGGTATTTCTTTCTATCTTAAAAGATCACAGTAACCCAGCAAACACGCCGAGTTAATTTGTTTGAAGACGGAGCTGGATAAGTGATTGAATTTAACGTTCTACTTGGGCCGTTTCGCAGAATGAAAAACTATGTTTAAGGGCAAAAAAAGTTTACTTGTTGAATTAAAAAAACATTAATTGGAAAATATCGACAAACGTTTCAAACGTTGTTCTCTTCGATACTTACAAACGAGCATAAAGTGACCAATCTATGGTACAGCTATGTTTCTTCAAGTGATAGCCTAATTTGGTTAACGTGAGTCCGACCTAATTTTTTCTTCTTCAAAAGTAAAGACTAGGCATTGGTTTAATGTTAATTTTGGATGCCGTCCACTATCATTGATCAAAATAGCAGGAGCCGATAGGCTACATTTCAAGGGATCACTAGGTCAAGGCTATTTATAGTACTGGTAGCCTATCCTAAGTTATATTATTGCAAAGACTACCCTAGACTCTAGCCTTGGTCACTGATTTATCTTGAGAACCATGTCACGACATGTTGATAAAGACATGTTCAAAATATTGTGTAGGCCTAGACTAGACTAGACTGGGCAATGCACAGTTTCGTTTGACTGTTGTAAAGCAAGACTTGATTCCTTTTGAAAATTCAGTGTTTACTGGTATTTGATTAAAAAGCAAAACTTTCTGTGCATTCCAATGAAATGCCAATTTAGTGGTGAAGGAGGGGGGTGTTGAGGGGTTGCAGTATGATACACCTTTTAACACACTGATAATGTTCTTATCCCAGAAACACATTGCATTAGTTTCAGTAACTCCCCATTCCCCTAATTGACACCCACATTGACGATTGAAGTTAAAAGAACTCTTTCAAACTTATCTGTAGACAGAACATTACAACTCAGAACATTACAACTTATCTGTAGACAGAACATTACAACTCCCTGAAAATGTCAGCACTTTGTTAATATCATAAACAGCAGTCGTCATCAATGTGTAGACGTGGAATTATATTGGCCTTGTGGTCGTTGTTCATTATTTTACTTCTTATTTTAACTTGTGACTAATAGAGGGCAGCAGAGTGGCCTACATACTACATACTTTACTAAGAAATACATACTTTACTATTTATATTGCATCATTTCATAGCAGAAGCAAACCTGTATATCCTGGCTAGGCCAGTTCCTGTGCCATTCCACCATAGGAACATACCTCCATACCGTTCCGCATAGGTTTTGATCCTTTCCGCCATGACAGAAAGCTCGAAACCTATGGCGGAAAGGTTCATTTTAGAATTGGATTTTACACAGGCATGTATAGGTGTAACTTTTTTCGTTTGCGTGGAAGGATAGGTACACCGTCTTCAAATTTGACGATTCGCTGGATAAACTGAATTGTAGTTAAGACAACATTGGGGAATAGATACACAGTTTGAGATGTACATGTTGATTGAATAGTTTTAATTGTAAGTTCATAAGAGTCTATACAATGTCTTCAAATATTTAATAGTTCGTTGAATAAATCAAATTATTTAGGTTGATTGTTTATTTAGAAGACCGATTCTAATTGTCAAATTAAAGGCATTGAAAACTCGCCCAAAACCGCATGCGGCCATCTGAAAAACTTAACTTTCTGTTACTTGGAGTGACGTTTTGTTTGTCTAGCTACAAAGTGCAGACAGCAATGAAACGTGATACCTTGTTATCTTTAGCTGGATCTGAGATGTCCATCGCTGTATCGTATACACTGTGCTGTGGGTATTGACCGCAGCTGTAGGCTATGTACTGGCTGTACACTAGTGTCTAATTACCGACGGTAACAAGCTGTTTGTGTATTTATTGGGATTGATGGTGGTGTCTAACACTTCTGTTCACTTCCTCATTCGAAACTAGGTCAGATTACCGGCATTAGTATTTCTTTTTGCGGGAGTCTTCACACCCTTTAAATGACCGTTTTTGTGGGACTAAATAGTGTGAAGCGAAGCAATATACAGTGCATATAGGCCTACAAAAGTGCTTTACCGCCATCGGGGTAACACAGTGGAATGGCACTTTTTCTATGGCGGAAAGAGCACATTTTTATGGCGGAATATACCGATGACAGAATGACACGGCCCCAGCTAGGCCTACATCCTCTCCTTGCCTTGTCGGTATCAGACCTGGAGATACTACAGTCACTGCGAATTAATTGGGTTTTCTTTGATAAGCGTTAGGAGCGCTTGCAGCCTAACATTAAAATGCTTTCTGCCGCCTAACTTAAAAGTTAAGCCTTAATAGTATTTTAGGCAAAGTTACCATTACTTAGTATACTAGCCTAGGCCTAATTTCGGCACAGCTTACTTTAGTGTAGGTCTCACGTAACGTAGGCTATGCCTAATGTAAATTTGTGCGGATCAAATTAAAAAAAAAAAAAAAGCATTACTCTTCTAAGCAACTCAACCGTTTCTACGAGTAAAAACGAACTGTAACACACATTAAGTTACAAATTCAGTAGCTTACTATCATCTCATAGTGACAATAATTGGTCGTGGCTTGTGGGACAGGTCAGCACTTTGCTTAGGCTGCGGCTATGTCGGTAGTTGCTAAGGAAGCAATAGTGAAGTATATAGTGCTAGTACACGAAGGGCATCTTTTATTCCTAGCTCACAAACTGGATTGAAAATGGTCACTTATCTATCGTGATATCTTGCCGTGACATAGGTAACCATTTTTAATCCAATTTGTAAGCTAGGAATAAAAGATGCCCTTCGTGTACTAATATAATTATTAATATTAGTTATGAACGACCATGTGGAACGCAATGTTAACATTTATACGGTAATTCGAGATATCTAAAATTTAATTCGAGATTTCTGCAATTAATTTCAAATATCTCGAATTGAATTGAAGAAGTCTCAAATTATTTCAAGTATCTCCAATTCAATTTAAGATATCAGAAATTGCATTTGCGATATCTTGAATTTTATTTAAGATATCTCAAATTGATTTAAAAATATCAAGACTAATGAAAGATATCAAAAATGGAACATTATTTAAGATATCTCGGATTGAATTCGAGATATCAAAAAAGGAATTCGAGATATCCAAATTTGAATTAGAGATATCAAGAATTCGAATTCGAGATATCCAAAATTAAGTATCCAGTACACGCGACTTTCCTTTTAACTGCACGAACGCGAATAAGAAAAGTCTAGCTAATCAGTACTTCCACAGAATTTTCTGATTGTAAGGAAAATCGATGAGTTAAGTTATATGTTGAGAAACTTCTTGATATAAGTGTATTTACGGAAACTTTACGGAAACCAAAGGAACTTCATGAGCTGGAATTATAGAAATGTGACGGATATGAAAGAAAATTTGCTAATGCATGGAGCGAAGGAAAACCATTTATGTTTATCCTTGGCCCATCGATAGTTTAACATGTGAAGCTCACATTGCCATGTTATACGAATTCATAACACGCCCAAAGCCCGCCACTACTGCTAGAATCTGAATAATGTTCCCTTTAAAACACGTTTCATGTGCCTTTGTGGCCCTCTTGAGTTTAAGAAAACTGATATGTTACAAAATCTATAGAAATTGTCAGGTCCATCCAACGAAATTGCATATTAATTTATTGAAGTACTGAATGTCCCGCTACAGTGCTAGTCTGTCAGACGCAGTGGGTTGGTACGTATAAGTAGAATGGAATCGAAGTACTGTTAGTATTACTATAGGTAACGTTACCCATGAGGACTAAGTGTATAGTATTAGTAGCCTAGACCAATCTAGTACTAGAAGTGGCCACTGAAATTGAATATGCCTCGTTTTCCTGCCGTGTATTCACCGATTTAGATGGAACTCTTCTTGTTAGCGCTACAATTCGAATTCTTGATATCTCTAATGCAATTTTTGATACCTCTAATTCAATTTGGATTTCTCGAATTCGAATTCTTGATATCTCGAATTCAATACCTCTAATGACATACTTGATATCTCTTATCAATTTTGGATATCTCTAAATCGAATTCTTGATATCATTAATTAAATTTTGGATATCTCAAATATGTTAAAATTATTGATATCTGGAAATGAATTAGAGATATTTGGAAATGAATAAGAGATATCCAAAAATGAATGAGAGATATCCAAACCTTAATAAGAGATATTTGTATTTGTTGAATAAATGTTAAAACGGCGTTCCATACCATCGACATAGCTGCGGTCTTGACCGGAAATCCATATTGTAAACTGCAATTTTCTGCAATTGTTCCCTGGTCATTTTGACTTCTATATCAAAACATAATTTTTAATACCAATAGTCGAAAATGGACACATTTCAATTTGGCATAAAGGCGTAATATCGAGAAAAAAGTAGGAAGATAGAAAAACAAACGTCTGATAAAATAGGTCAAATTTGAGAAAAATGTAACAAAACACACTACACAATTGCATATTCATTGTAATTTTTGAGATGCTTCGTCAATTTCAAAACGCAAGAATATAGTCATATATATGGACGTGAAAAAAATCCTGTATAAGCA
The DNA here is from genome assembly GCF_037975245.1 of Apostichopus japonicus. Classification (NCBI taxonomy): domain Eukaryota; kingdom Metazoa; phylum Echinodermata; class Holothuroidea; order Aspidochirotida; family Stichopodidae; genus Apostichopus; species Apostichopus japonicus. The sequence goes on along the minus strand of NC_092569.1, from coordinate 32,054,957 downwards.
ATATGTCATATTGCTACCAACATAGGCCTAGCCTACGTAATTCTATTCAATTCCAGGAAACTGAACTTAACATCAACCAATAAACAAAGTACGTATAATACAAATAATGGTAATACATTACGTAGAAGATGGATGAGTTATGAAGGAGAGCTACCGAAAGCTTGTACGTACAAAACTCCTGCAAGTATACAAAAACGTATGCCATCTTCACAAATGTAAACACATTATAAAACGAAAACACCCAACATTCATCTCCCATCCCACCCCACCCCCCCCCCCCCACATCTCTCGGTTTGACAAGTTTAAGGTAGGCCTATAAATAATTGATTTTGCATAATGTATTTCTTTTAATTACCTTTAAAAGATGTTATTGTTCATTTAAGTGACGCTGGTAGGCTGTTCCAAACTGTATAGGCCCAGTATAGTTAATATTGTGTTGTGTTCCTATATATCTGCAAAAAGGGATCCTATGATCATAAATATGTATGGTATTGAAACATGACTGTTCTAACAAACATATGTGACACAGAGATCGGTTACCAAATTACAAGTGGCTTGAAAATATATGTATATATATCATCCAAAATAAAAATATTAAATATTTTGAAAAGGGCTTTGCTTGCATGGTGTTCAGTTTGTTATCTGTAATATAACGAATACTCTTCTCTATTAAATAAAGTTTGCTTGTATATCAACGACATATCCCCAGCTGACAGGAACACGGTGAGTTAAAAAAGGAAGTACTAGACTTTTGTAGATAGTTAATACAAGTTAACCTTCCTGGGAACTAGCTGTTTCAATCTATAATTAACACTAGCAATTATAATACATATATTATTTATGTGAGAACCATTAATCCATCAACAGCCATTTGAATAGGGTGAGATAATTAAAATAGCAGTCGACTCAGTTGCATTCAGAAGTAATTTATTCGCAGTGAATCAAATGGTTACGAAGACCTCGTTATTAATGGCGTTAATGAATGAGAGCGAATTTCGATTGTCGTTTAAGATACTTGTATCATCAGCGTATAAAGTAAATTTAAACTTTGAACTAATTAGAGGTAAATCATTGAATTAAATGAGAATGGGTAGTGGACCCAAATTAGAACCTCGTGTAACACCTGTTGCAATTGGTCACTAACTAGAACCTTGTGGTACACCTGTTGCAATTGGTCACTAACTAGAGCCTTGTGGTACACATGTTGTAATTGGTTACTAACTAGAGCCTTGTGATATACCTGTTGCAATTGATCACTAACTAGAGCCTTGTGGTACACCTGGTGTAATTGGTCACTAACTAGAGCATTGGGGTACACCTGTGGCAATTGGTCACTAACTAGAGCCTTGTGGTACCCTGTGGTAATTGGTCACTAACTAGTTCCTTGTGGAACACCTGTTGTGATTGGTCACTAACTTGAGTCTTGGGGTACACCTGTTGTAATTGGTCACTAACCAGAGCCTTGTGGTACACATGCTGCAATTGGTCACTAACTAGAGCTTCGTGGTTCACCTGTTGTAATTGGTCACTAACTAGAGCCTTGTGGTACACCTGTGGTAATTGGTCACTAAATAGAGCCTTGTGATACACATGTTGTAACTGGTTACTAACTAGAGCCTTGTGGTACACGTTTGATAATTGGTCACTAACTAGAGCCTTGTGATACACATGTTGCGATTGGTCAATGACTCGAGCCCTGTGGTACACCTGTTGCAATTGGTCACTAACTAGAGCCTTGTGATACACATGTTGTAATTGGTCACTACCTAGAACCTTGTGATACACATGTTGCAATTTGTCACTAACTAGAGCCTTAAGGTACACCTGTTGCAATTGGTCACTAACTAGAGCTTTGTGATACACCTGTTGTGGTTGCATACGAGACTTAACATTTGAAATGTGTATAAACTGATTCCTGTCCAGTAGGTAGTCTCTCAACAATTTTATTGAAAGTCCCATAATACCATAAAAGTGCAATTTGTGGGCAAGTATATTATGGTCCAAAGTGTCGAAGGCGTTTGAGAGGTCAAGGAAGATTCCACCAGAAAGATGACGTTTCTCAAATGACTTTGAGATGTTCTCAATAAAGTTAATTAATGGACGAGTTGTAGAGCTATGGTTATTTGGTTTTCATACAGCATTCTATAATGTGAAAGAAATTTAAAGCAACATGATATGCTCAAATATCTTGGAAAAGACTTGCAATATAGAAATTGGCCTATAGTTATCTTTCACCTTTTTCTGTTACTTTAATATTGTAGTCAGGAACAGCACGTGTAATTTTTAGATCATTAGGCACATTGTACCACTATTAAAAGACCTGTTTACAAGATACCCTCATGGACGAACAATATCTAATTAAATGCTTTAACAACTTTACAATGAATATTATAATTGTCCTTGACTACCATTTTGAAGATTTTCGATACATTCCATAACTTCGTCCTCATCGGTGGAATACAAAAACATACAGTGATCATGTATACACCAGCTCTTCTTCCTTTTGGAGCAACTACTACACCCTTGAAGAGGAATATGACGGTCATATAAGAAGATACAAAAGAATAAGTTACAAGTAGAATTAGAATCATTTACTATTAGAACATCAGTCCAAACCTGCACCTGTGAAAGATCCTGATAAAAGGAAGTTATAGCACTTTGCGTCAATTTACGGTGTAACTTTGTAGACCTATTACTTCTAGATGTATACGCAGCAGAGGCGTCAATCATAGGGGGGGGGGGGGGCAGGGGACACGTCCCCACTTCTAAAGGGTGGGGACACTATATCAAATGTTACCCCATCCACAGGTTTGGTAACTGATTCGCGTAGGCGCTGGAGTATCATTCAGACTCATAATGACTCGTGTATCCCACAAAGGGAGCTGAAACATTGTGCTACATGAGATTAGTATGTTATTAATTTGTTATTCTCATCTTAGAAAATATAACTTTTCATCTGGATTGAAATAAGAATGATGGATTTCATTGATTGCGTAAATTAAATAAGGAACCGCGCTCATATACCTCTGAGGCTATCTGCACAAGTCACTAGGTAATGAAAGCCCGAAACATTCGCTAATCTTCTTGCAGGATAATATTATTTTTATATTATAGTATATTGTATTTCACGTACCAACAATATAACACTATATGTGTAAATAATATTGTGCAATCAGTTTAGTTAGCAAAGTCACCCAGGGTAGTCTTGAAGTGTTTTGAGCAAATTACATATATCAAACGAGATTTGAGACAGATACATACATGGTGCTTAGCCTGGGTGCTAAGCTGCAAGTCATGTTGTTGCAACCATGTTAGTCATTATACCTCAAATTCTAGTTTAGTAGTTCTGTACATATGTTCACAAAATATTTTATTTGGGATTAAGTTCACTGGTGCCAACTACAGGGCCGTAGCCTGCGGGGGTAGGTAGGGGGCGGGCAGCTGCCCCTTGAAATTTGAACTTCCTCAATGAAAGTAAGCCTACGATAATATGAACGTCTGGACAGTTTGCGAAATGTTCATATCATTTCTTTTGATTTCATTAGTCAATAGTGTGCAACCTCAAGATTCTAGGCACGTGTTGTATGAATGGCGTTCAAAAGAACACAAGGTTTAGTTTAACCGCTCATCACGTATATGCACAATAAATGCACAATACATGTAGAGAGCTCCTAAGATGTAACCTGCGTGAACAGTGTAGCAGTCTTTTGTGAAACTACGGTTCATAAATATATTTATCACGTCTATACATGTTTCCGACAATGTAGGCCTATGAGTTTTATTGTTAGCCCCTTTATCAGTGCCCCAATGTTTTTAACTAAGAATATTGAGGCACTCAGTCCCCTTCACGGCCCACGTTGACCTCTATGAAATAGAGGGACTGTCTACTCACCAAGGGCTTCCTACATAAGAACTTAGTTCGAAGTTCAAGCAACTTTTAGTTCTTGAGATATCATGTTGACAAGGTTTTCAGACTTTGACTCTGTAGACCTCAAATGACATTTGACCACCATGAAGAACAAAAGGGACTGTCTAATCACTAAGGACTACCTACATACCAAGTATGAAGTTCAAGCAACTTCTAGTTCTTGAGATATCGTGTTTAGAAGGTTTTCTGACTTTAACTCTGTTGACCTCCAAGGACATTTGACCTCCATGAAAAAATTAAGGACTGTATACTCACTAAGGGCTACTGTACCTACATACCAAGTATGAAGTTCTAGCAGTTTTGACTTCTTAAGATATCATGTTCACAAGTTTTCAATTTGACCTCTGTTGGCATGAAATGACCTTTGACCTTCATAAAAACAAGTCCTGTCTACTCATCAAGGGCTACCTACATACCAAGTATGATGTTCCAGCAAATTTTACTTCTTGTGTGTTTACAAGGTTATCAGACTTTGACCACTATTGACTTTTGACCTCCATTTAAAACAAGAGGGACTGTCTACTTACAAAGGGCTACCTACTGTATACCAAGTTTAAAGTACCAGCAAGTTTTAGTTCTTGAGATATCATGTTTACAAGCCAAGGCGTCACACACGCCATCAACAACGCATAGACCTACTGTAGATGAATTCAACAAGGAATACAAATTAATAAATTTAAATTAGCCATATGATGTCATTAAAGGAGGCAGCAGACCGAGGGGATAGCCCAGGTCTGCTCAGCCTACTCGATGACGCCACGATTAGTCCTATTTACTATTTAGTATTTATTCCAATTAATAGTAGGCTATGGTGATACATATACTGCAACTCCGCACCCCAGAACGTCCTGTACAAAATTAAAATTGATACGTACAGTAGCTCAGTAGGAATGACATAGACACTGGTATTCGAGCGAAGCAAACGTTCCAACTACAAAATGCAAACATTAAAGGTATTATAAGCCGGCTAAACAATTTGGTGACATTCATCAACATCTTTACTGTACACAGTTTGGTCTAACTTCACTTTTGTCAAACTATTCTACTGTACTAACTGGTCTACTAAGGGCAGTAAAACATAATATAATCCACATGAAACAGAACGACTATCTTTATCCACATTTATTGGCGGAGTTACCGTAGGCCTAGGCTATAGCAACATTATACAGCCTATGCAGTCTCCCTAAGTATTAGTTTCATATACGCCTAGCCTATATGCCTCCCTATCTCGTATACGTTTCGCCTAACTTACTATATACACATGCTGTTTATGCCCGTAGCCTGACGCTCGCTCAGTGGGAATCACAGATTCACAACTTTTCCTCATTTGCGTAATTTTAAAAGGACGATGAACTTCTTTCATGTGAATACTTCAAGTAAAATGACTATAGTTTCTTATAATGAACAAACAGTTACGAAATTGTAAGTAATTATACGTACCCTTAATTAAAATTAATTAGTTAATTAAAATAGCAGTCGACTCAGTTGCATTCAGAAGTAATTTATTCGCAGTGAATCAAATGGTTACGAAGACCTCGTTATTAATGGCGTTAATGAATGAGAGCGAATTTCGATTGTCGTTTAAGATACTTGTATCATCAGCGTATAAAGTAAATTTAAACTTTGAACTAATTAGAGGTAAATCATTGAATTAAATGAGAATGGGTAGTGGACCCAAATTAGAACCTCGTGTAACACCTGTTGCAATTGGTCACTAACTAGAACCTTGTGGTACACCTGTTGCAATTGGTCACTAACTAGAGCCTTGTGGTACACATGTTGTAATTGGTTACTAACTAGAGCCTTGTGATATACCTGTTGCAATTGATCACTAACTAGAGCCTTGTGGTACACCTGGTGTAATTGGTCACTAACTAGAGCATTGGGGTACACCTGTGGCAATTGGTCACTAACTAGAGCCTTGTGGTACCCTGTGGTAATTGGTCACTAACTAGTTCCTTGTGGAACACCTGTTGTGATTGGTCACTAACTTGAGTCTTGGGGTACACCTGTTGTAATTGGTCACTAACCAGAGCCTTGTGGTACACATGCTGCAATTGGTCACTAACTAGAGCTTCGTGGTTCACCTGTTGTAATTGGTCACTAACTAGAGCCTTGTGGTACACCTGTGGTAATTGGTCACTAAATAGAGCCTTGTGATACACATGTTGTAACTGGTTACTAACTAGAGCCTTGTGGTACACGTTTGATAATTGGTCACTAACTAGAGCCTTGTGATACACATGTTGCGATTGGTCAATGACTCGAGCCCTGTGGTACACCTGTTGCAATTGGTCACTAACTAGAGCCTTGTGATACACATGTTGTAATTGGTCACTACCTAGAACCTTGTGATACACATGTTGCAATTTGTCACTAACTAGAGCCTTAAGGTACACCTGTTGCAATTGGTCACTAACTAGAGCTTTGTGATACACCTGTTGTGGTTGCATACGAGACTTAACATTTGAAATGTGTATAAACTGATTCCTGTCCAGTAGGTAGTCTCTCAACAATTTTATTGAAAGTCCCATAATACCATAAAAGTGCAATTTGTGGGCAAGTATATTATGGTCCAAAGTGTCGAAGGCGTTTGAGAGGTCAAGGAAGATTCCACCAGAAAGATGACGTTTCTCAAATGACTTTGAGATGTTCTCAATAAAGTTAATTAATGGACGAGTTGTAGAGCTATGGTTATTTGGTTTTCATACAGCATTCTATAATGTGAAAGAAATTTAAAGCAACATGATATGCTCAAATATCTTGGAAAAGACTTGCAATATAGAAATTGGCCTATAGTTATCTTTCACCTTTTTCTGTTACTTTAATATTGTAGTCAGGAACAGCACGTGTAATTTTTAGATCATTAGGCACATTGTACCACTATTAAAAGACCTGTTTACAAGATACCCTCATGGACGAACAATATCTAATTAAATGCTTTAACAACTTTACAATGAATATTATAATTGTCCTTGACTACCATTTTGAAGATTTTCGATACATTCCATAACTTCGTCCTCATCGGTGGAATACAAAAACATACAGTGATCATGTATACACCAGCTCTTCTTCCTTTTGGAGCAACTACTACACCCTTGAAGAGGAATATGACGGTCATATAAGAAGATACAAAAGAATAAGTTACAAGTAGAATTAGAATCATTTACTATTAGAACATCAGTCCAAACCTGCACCTGTGAAAGATCCTGATAAAAGGAAGTTATAGCACTTTGCGTCAATTTACGGTGTAACTTTGTAGACCTATTACTTCTAGATGTATACGCAGCAGAGGCGTCAATCATAGGGGGGGGGGCAGGGGACACGTCCCCACTTCTAAAGGGTGGGGACACTATATCAAATGTTACCCCATCCACAGGTTTGGTAACTGATTCGCGTAGGCGCTGGAGTATCATTCAGACTCATAATGACTCGTGTATCCCACAAAGGGAGCTGAAACATTGTGCTACATGAGATTAGTATGTTATTAATTTGTTATTCTCATCTTAGAAAATATAACTTTTCATCTGGATTGAAATAAGAATGATGGATTTCATTGATTGCGTAAATTAAATAAGGAACCGCGCTCATATACCTCTGAGGCTATCTGCACAAGTCACTAGGTAATGAAAGCCCGAAACATTCGCTAATCTTCTTGCAGGATAATATTATTTTTATATTATAGTATATTGTATTTCACGTACCAACAATATAACACTATATGTGTAAATAATATTGTGCAATCAGTTTAGTTAGCAAAGTCACCCAGGGTAGTCTTGAAGTGTTTTGAGCAAATTACATATATCAAACGAGATTTGAGACAGATACATACATGGTGCTTAGCCTGGGTGCTAAGCTGCAAGTCATGTTGTTGCAACCATGTTAGTCATTATACCTCAAATTCTAGTTTAGTAGTTCTGTACATATGTTCACAAAATATTTTATTTGGGATTAAGTTCACTGGTGCCAACTACAGGGCCGTAGCCTGCGGGGGTAGGTAGGGGGCGGGCAGCTGCCCCTTGAAATTTGAACTTCCTCAATGAAAGTAAGCCTACGATAATATGAACGTCTGGACAGTTTGCGAAATGTTCATATCATTTCTTTTGATTTCATTAGTCAATAGTGTGCAACCTCAAGATTCTAGGCACGTGTTGTATGAATGGCGTTCAAAAGAACACAAGGTTTAGTTTAACCGCTCATCACGTATATGCACAATAAATGCACAATACATGTAGAGAGCTCCTAAGATGTAACCTGCGTGAACAGTGTAGCAGTCTTTTGTGAAACTACGGTTCATAAATATATTTATCACGTCTATACATGTTTCCGACAATGTAGGCCTATGAGTTTTATTGTTAGCCCCTTTATCAGTGCCCCAATGTTTTTAACTAAGAATATTGAGGCACTCAGTCCCCTTCACGGCCCACGTTGACCTCTATGAAATAGAGGGACTGTCTACTCACCAAGGGCTTCCTACATAAGAACTTAGTTCGAAGTTCAAGCAACTTTTAGTTCTTGAGATATCATGTTGACAAGGTTTTCAGACTTTGACTCTGTAGACCTCAAATGACATTTGACCACCATGAAGAACAAAAGGGACTGTCTAATCACTAAGGACTACCTACATACCAAGTATGAAGTTCAAGCAACTTCTAGTTCTTGAGATATCGTGTTTAGAAGGTTTTCTGACTTTAACTCTGTTGACCTCCAAGGACATTTGACCTCCATGAAAAAATTAAGGACTGTATACTCACTAAGGGCTACTGTACCTACATACCAAGTATGAAGTTCTAGCAGTTTTGACTTCTTAAGATATCATGTTCACAAGTTTTCAATTTGACCTCTGTTGGCATGAAATGACCTTTGACCTTCATAAAAACAAGTCCTGTCTACTCATCAAGGGCTACCTACATACCAAGTATGATGTTCCAGCAAATTTTACTTCTTGTGTGTTTACAAGGTTATCAGACTTTGACCACTATTGACTTTTGACCTCCATTTAAAACAAGAGGGACTGTCTACTTACAAAGGGCTACCTACTGTATACCAAGTTTAAAGTACCAGCAAGTTTTAGTTCTTGAGATATCATGTTTACAAGCCAAGGCGTCACACACGCCATCAACAACGCATAGACCTACTGTAGATGAATTCAACAAGGAATACAAATTAATAAATTTAAATTAGCCATATGATGTCATTAAAGGAGGCAGCAGACCGAGGGGATAGCCCAGGTCTGCTCAGCCTACTCGATGACGCCACGATTAGTCCTATTTACTATTTAGTATTTATTCCAATTAATAGTAGGCTATGGTGATACATATACTGCAACTCCGCACCCCAGAACGTCCTGTACAAAATTAAAATTGATACGTACAGTAGCTCAGTAGGAATGACATAGACACTGGTATTCGAGCGAAGCAAACGTTCCAACTACAAAATGCAAACATTAAAGGTATTATAAGCCGGCTAAACAATTTGGTGACATTCATCAACATCTTTACTGTACACAGTTTGGTCTAACTTCACTTTTGTCAAACTATTCTACTGTACTAACTGGTCTACTAAGGGCAGTAAAACATAATATAATCCACATGAAACAGAACGACTATCTTTATCCACATTTATTGGCGGAGTTACCGTAGGCCTAGGCTATAGCAACATTATACAGCCTATGCAGTCTCCCTAAGTATTAGTTTCATATACGCCTAGCCTATATGCCTCCCTATCTCGTATACGTTTCGCCTAACTTACTATATACACATGCTGTTTATGCCCGTAGCCTGACGCTCGCTCAGTGGGAATCACAGATTCACAACTTTTCCTCATTTGCGTAATTTTAAAAGGACGATGAACTTCTTTCATGTGAATACTTCAAGTAAAATGACTATAGTTTCTTATAATGAACAAACAGTTACGAAATTGTAAGTAATTATACGTACCCTTAGTAGTACTGGTGCAATGACCAGTACTTTGACCAGAACCTTGACCGGTCCCTTGAATGTCACACTAACAGGTAGCCTCACAATTACCCTCACTGATCTCCCGACCAGTCCCCTGACCGGTACTCTGACCAGTATCCTGACTGGTATCCTGACCAGTACCCTAACCAGTACACTGAGTGGAACCCTGACCGGTACAGTGACCAGTATGATGACCGGTACCCTGATCAGTCACATGACCAGTACCTTGACCGGTACCCTCACAAGTACCCTAACAGGAGCCCTCACAGTTACGCTCGCCAGTACCCTCACTGGTACCCTGACTGGTACCCTGACCAGTCCCCTGATCGGTACCCTAACCAGTGCAATGACCCATGTCTTGACTGTCACACCTGGGCCATCGCAGGTTGTTGCAGGCAAGGGGATATTGTCTGGGTGGATCTTGTCCGGGGGGATTTTGATTTGGGGGGATTTTGGCCAGGGGGGATTTTGGCTGGGGGGATTTTGTCCAGGGGGGATTTTGGCTGAGGGGTTTTGTCCGGGGGGGAATTTTGTCTGGGGGATTTTGTCCGGGGGGGTTTTGTCCGGGGGGATTTTGTCCTAGAACCATGACTGACATATCAATCCAAGGACCAAAAGGAAGCAAACTTGAAGATTTATAGATGTGAGTGCCACCCCCCCCCCCCCCCTTCGCGCCCGCCGAAGCTTCATACTACACATAATACACATAATTACTAATTATTAATTTTCCACAAATTTTCACCCAAATTTAGCGATAGTACCTCTGTTTTCAACATTACGTTATTTTAATTTGACTTTGTACATGAGATTAACAACACCATGTGCAACCACAGAATACTTTGTCATCAGTTGACAAGGCTGGTATTTGATGATTTATTTAGGGATGTTGTAATATAATATATATATAAATGTTACCCTATGTTTTGTGAGTAGTTCGACGCCAACCCTGATAATGACTTCATATAAATATGTAAGTATTTGAAATGTGTGTGTATATGTCCTAGAAACCAAGAATCGTTAAGAATCCACTTGCAATTGTCCATTTCCAACTAACTAATAATACTTCGGGGGGGGGGGGGGGGTTGGGGGTTGGGAGGGTGAGGGTTGACTACGAGGGATGCAACAAATTAAGGAAAAATGCACAAGTTCACTTTGTTGTATTCTTTTATTCTTTTGTGAGACTCATGCAATTTTCAAACTATAAAAAAACAACAGTAAGCTGGTTAATATTAATAATTTGACATCAATTTCAATCAATATTTACTCATTCCCTTGGAAAATGAATTATTTAGTCGAATCGTCCCGTTTGAAATTTTTGTTGCTTTTCTTCTTCTTTCTTGTCTATGGCACGTCCAGCTGTCCGATGCTCGAAGATCTGTATCGATATTTTCTTCTTTCTAAGTAAAACCTGCTCTTTTTGGCAGTGTGTTATTTATACAGTGTTTTGTCTACACAGGCCGTATTTTCATATCCGTGTATTGAAGGTTGCATCCATAACTGTTCAAACTATAACTATACCAGAACATGTGCGTTCCTCGAGTAGAGCCGTCGTAGTCTCCGTTGAGGTGAGAATAAGCGCAATAAGCGCACTTGTTGCTGCCATCGGGAAAATAATAGCAATAGTAATCATAAGTGCGACAATTAGACCGACAATGTGAACTCGTACAGTGATAATAACGATAGAACCACCAGGCTCCTCTGTGTCTCTCAGCACAGTCGAAAGTACTCCATCCGTCGTAGTCCCGGTCTTTTGTACTGAATTGTTTATTGTTGCTACCAGACAAACGATTACCTGCAACAAACGAGAAAGGGTAAATAAACCGGTCAATTTATATACTTTGAATGAATCCAACATCGGATGCAAAATAGAGGGTAGTGCGTTTTTGTTCTACCAATATGAAAACGTCAGTTCCGTGATTTTTTTTTTTTTTTTTTTTGTTCAATATTTAGGATACATAAGTAGGTATTTTGTCTTTGCAAGGACGTCGTTATACTTGTTCTGTTCTTGTTCCGTTTGAACTACAGTACCACTACAGGAGTCACATACAGATGGGGAAACTACTTTTACCAATGACTAGATTTGGGTTACTAGAGTCGCTAATATAGCTTTTTATGTTATATTTATTTATCGGCACTTATTAACAATACTATTCATTCATTTATTTATTTGATTGTTATTTCTAAGTTTACAACTGAATAGTTTCATACTCTTTCAAAACTCTAGTTATAAATTTCTTGTGTGTATCGGTGTTAAATCTTATAATTTGTTGAATAATATTATGTTTTATTTAATTTGCATAACCAAACTTTCATTTCTCCCCTTATTCAACCCATTGCTTATTTTGTTCCTGTACCAAATATGCTAACTTAGGCTCTCTTCGAACCTGGACAAGGAGGGTGGGAGGGGGGGGGGGTGAATGTGTGATGTAGCTTCATATATCATTAAAGTTAGGAAAACAAGGGTATCATTGAAAGATCTAGTCCTGAGTAATCTAACATGTTATTATTACATACAAAGTAATAATTGCATTTTGTTGAAAAAGCCATCTCCCCATCAAATAAAAATCAACTGATGGCATAATGCTTTTTGTCAGTATTATGGTTGTAATATAATATCTGCCCGGCTCCAAGTTCCTTGTTCTACTGTATACAGAGTACGCAGGGTGTTATTGCCATCGATTGTTCAAATTCCTTACCCTATATCTATAGCACATTGTAATCTTTGTATCTTTCAACCTGAGCTCAAACGTTGGACTATAAACGTAGATTGAAATTTACACTGTAAACAAATCATGAAATAAATTCGTTTACATGAAGAATAGAACCAATATTGTATAAGGTAAATTGACTATCGATGTAGTAGCTAATATTTTGGGTGTTAACAAGTAACCAAACGTCGATGTATTACATTCATAGAAATCTTGAATGATATTGATTATCGGCATGTTATTATTATTAGTTATTTGTTCTTATCGACATGTGCCATCTAGTGTCGTACGTATAACTTCTTCGAACTGACTGATTGCATCGATTAAAATGTCTCGAATCTATAGACGAATATTTAAAAATACAACATTTCTGATTCTTCTGTTTCAATGTTCTATGAATGATAAACCCTAGAGTATTTATATATAACATGATTATATTAACATAGCGCCTCAACGTTTGCACATATGAGAATAATCGAACATACATACCACTTGAAGTCTCACTATACAGTAACGAGAAGGCACATGTGACATGCTTCCAGGTACTACTAACATAGTATTTACCCCTTTGTAAGTTTGAAGTGTTGCGAGTTTCGCAGACAACAGCGCGCGGTAAGACAACATACATATACGTTAAATTTCAGAATACTCGTTTAGGTTGAAATGAGTGGGTTGGGATAGTGAGTGATGCTGGTATATAATTTATCTGTGTCAGAAATACATAGAGCTTGGCTACTGTTAAAATATCTACTGTCATAGTTTTATAGATTGCGTATGACGGTCACTCCTATCAGGTTTGGTGCCTGTTATCGCCTAATTCTTATGTCTATACATTATATACAGTCCTAAAAACCTACCTGCGTTCCAGCTGCAGTTCAAACGTTTGAAAGAAAATGTTTGGAATTGAAAATTGCTGTGAACATTGAAAAAATATATATCATTTAGCCAGGAACGCGGTAGCTATGAGTTCGAGACATTATTCATTGGAGAATACACATTCAATGCGTAATATACGAATTAACTGCTACAAGGGAGCACGTCACATGATCCTCCATGGTTGGATTATATTTTTGTCTTCGCGCGTCTCCTAATTGACGTAATCGGTCCAGATTTATGTATGGGTCGATGATTAGAATATCAACTACTCACCTGCATTTCCACTGTATGATCCAACTGATAGTCGATACTTGTCTGCCTCGTTATTAATGCTAAAAGTCGAATAGACTGCGTGAAACGATGATGAAGCGGAATCCCTTAGATCAATACGAAGCTGGTACGTTTTCTGGTTGGTCATAGAGTGGATATATTTGTTACCTAGCCAGTGGTCTTGATTCTTATTACCAAAACCGTTCTTGTAGTCCAACCAACCACGATAAAAGTCAGCAGAGGCACTCGATCGTTTCTGGAAAACCTATCAAGTGAAAAAAAAAGTTAATCCAACTATATAATCTACTAATCCTTAAAACAATGACATCCAAAGAAATCAAATAGTTTAACAAAGATATGGATATTGTGAAAGTGAGATAATTTGCAAGAGTATTCTGTTTCTTGATTTGTTTTCCTAAAATGGTCAAGTTCATCTCAACGAGATCTGCAGTGCATCATTTTGAGGAAATTAAAGTATAGTGTGAGGAAGTTAAGAATTTAAATCCTAAATTGTTTGCAAAACTCACCGTCCATCCTCCTCCGTTACTTTCCATCTCACAGTAAACCTGAATCCCGCTTGGCCAACCATCAGGGTAAATGGTGTAAACACCATCCCTGCGTGTACCGGAAACATAAAGCTCGTGGCAATCTTTTGGGAGCACGCGTGTGCACGTCACTCCGTCCCCTTCGTAGTTTGAATTGCAGTAACATTTACGGACACCGCTCCTCAAAGCACAGGTTGCGTGACTACTACACTGGTAGCTCTCATCTACAAGCCGGCTGTTCCTACAAGTTGATTTTCGTGTACATCTTGAATTGATGTAAAAGTGGCCCTCCTAATTTAATATATTCAGCAAAAAGAAAAACAACAACTAATAAATGAATTATTAATTTGCAGTTGTCACAGTGAAATGAACAGGATTTTAACGGTGGGTGGCCGATGATAAATCACCTCGAATGATCTAGGTATGGGTATGAACCTTTGTGATAGTTTAATGAAGTATTTGAAGCCAACTCCGAAGAAGGAGGCGAAAGGTTCCGCCATTAAACAAAATTAGTGGAAATATTGCATTGGACGGCTTATCGCGACTATGTTTTAGGTCTACAAATAGTTCTAACCGCAAAACTGTGAAAAAAATATCAAAGCATTTTTTGCCCAACTTATCAGTGTATGCACACTAGTAGGAGTGGTCGCGTGATTCCATACTAAACGTAATACATCCCTAAACTTACAGTTTTGACTAGACTAGCTTAAAAAGAAATGGGTCAATGGCCGCTGCCCAATCATGGTGCGCACGCGACAAGGTTATCTGTAAATGTAATGTGATTATCAACAAATATGAGTAGAAAAGGTTTCCTTCTAATTATATGGACAATAATTAGAACAAAGCATCATAAAAATGACCTGAAAGAACCGTACTGACCCCTAATACACTTCCTTTTTCAGCAACAAAACAGTTGTGAGTGCACGTCTCTCCGTCCCCTTGGTAGTTTGAATTGCAGTAACATTTACGGACACCGCTCCTCAAAGCACAGGTTGCGTGACTACTACACTGGTAGCTCTCATCTACAAGCCGGCTGTTCCTACAAGTTGATTTTCGTGTACATCTTGAATTGATGTAAAAGTGGCCCTCCTAATTTAAGATATTCAGCAAAAAGAAAAACAACAACTAATAAATGAATTATTAATTTGCAGTTGTCCCAGTGAAATGAACAGGATTTTAACGGTGGGTGGCCGATGATAAATCACCTCGAATGATCTATGTATGGGTATGAACCTTTGTGATAGTTTAATGAAGTATTTGAAGCCAACTCCGAAGAAGGAGGCGAAAGGTTCCGCCATTAAACAAAATTAGTGGAAATATTGCATTGGACGGCATATCGCGACTATGTTTTAGGTCTACAAATAGTTCTAACCGCAAAACTGTGAAAAAAATATCAAAGCATTTTTTGCCCAGCTTATCAGTGTATGCACACTAGTAGGAGTGGTCGCGTGATTCCATACTAAACGTAATACATCCCTAAACTTACAGTTTTGACTAGACTAGCTTAAAAAGAAATGGGTCAATGGCCGCTGCCCAATCATGGTGCGCACGCCACAAGGTTATCTGTAAGTGTAATGTGATTATCAACAAATATGAGTAGAAAAGGTTTCCTTCTAATTATATGGACAATAATTAGAACAAAGCATCATAAAAATGACCTGAAAGAACCGTACTGACCCCTAATACACTTCCTTTTTCAGCAACAAAACAGTTGTGAGTGCACGTCTCTCCGTCCCCTTGGTAGTTTGAATTGCAGTAACATTTACGGACACCGCTCCTCAAAGCACAGGTTGCGTGACTACTACACTGGTAGCTCTCATCTACAAGCCGGCTGTTCCTACAAGTTGATTTTCGTGTACATCTTGAATTGATGTAAAAGTGGCCCTCCTAATTTAATATATTCAGCAAAAAGAAAAACAACAACTAATAAATGAATTATTAATTTGCAGTTGTCACAGTGAAATGAACAGGATTTTAACGGTGGGTGGCCGATGATAAATCACCTCGAATGATCTAGGTATGGGTATGAACCTTTGTGATAGTTTAATGAAGTATTTGAAGCCAACTCCGAAGAAGGAGGCGAAAGGTTCCGCCATTAAACAAAATTAGTGGAAATATTGCATTGGACGGCTTATCGCGACTATGTTTTAGGTCTACAAATAGTTCTAACCGCAAAACTGTGAAAAAAATATCAAAGCATTTTTTGCCCAACTTATCAGTGTATGCACACTAGTAGGAGTGGTCGCGTGATTCCATACTAAACGTAATACATCCCTAAACTTACAGTTTTGACTAGACTAGCTTAAAAAGAAATGGGTCAATGGCCGCTGCCCAATCATGGTGCGCACGCGACAAGGTTATCTGTAAATGTAATGTGATTATCAACAAATATGAGTAGAAAAGGTTTCCTTCTAATTATATGGACAATAATTAGAACAAAGCATCATAAAAATGACCTGAAAGAACCGTACTGACCCCTAATACACTTCCTTTTTCAGCAACAAAACAGTTGTGAGTGCACGTCTCTCCGTCTCCTTGGTAGTTTGAATTGCAGTAACATTTACGGACACCGCTCCTCAAAGCACAGGTTGCGTGACTACTACACTGGTAGCTCTCATCTACAAGCCGGCTGTTCCTACAAGTTGATTTTCGTGTACATCTTGAATTGATGTAAAAGTGGCCCTCCTAATTTAAGATATTCAGCAAAAAGAAAAACAACAACTAATAAATGAATTATTAATTTGCAGTTGTCACAGTGAAATGAACAGGATTTTAACGGTGGGTGGCCGATGATAAATCACCTCGAATGATCTATGTATGGGTATGAACCTTTGTGATAGTTTAATGAAGTATTTGAAGCCAACTCCGAAGAAGGAGGCGAAAGGTTCCGCCATTAAACAAAATTAGTGGAAATATTGCATTGGACGGCATATCGCGACTATGTTTTAGGTCTACAAATAGTTCTAACCGCAAAACTGTGAAAAAAATATCAAAGCATTTTTTGCCCAGCTTATCAGTGTATGCACACTAGTAGGAGTGGTCGCGTGATTCCATACTAAACGTAATACATCCCTAAACTTACAGTTTTGACTAGACTAGCTTAAAAAGAAATGGGTCAATGGCCGCTGCCCAATCATGGTGCGCACGCCACAAGGTTATCTGTAAATGTAATGTGATTATCAACAAATATGAGTAGAAAAGGTTTCCTTCTAATTATATGGACAATAATTAGAACAAAGCATCATAAAAATGACCTGAAAGAACCGTACTGACCCCTAATACACTTCCTTTTTCAGCAACAAAACAGTTGTGAGTGCACGTCTCTCCGTCCCCTTGGTAGTTTGAATTGCAGTAACATTTACGGACACCGCTCCTCAAAGCACAGGTTGCGTGACTACTACACTGGTAGCTCTCATCTACAAGCCGGCTGTTCCTACAAGTTGATTTTCGTGTACATCTTGAATTGATGTAAAAGTGGCCCTCCTAATTTAAGATATTCAGCAAAAAGAAAAACAACAACTAATAAATGTATTATTAATTTGCAGTTGTCACAGTGAAATGAACAGGATTTTAACGGTGGGTGGCCGATGATAAATCACCTCGAATGATCTATGTATGGGTATGAACCTTTGTGATAGTTTAATGAAGTATTTGAAGCCAACTCCGAAGAAGGAGGCGAAAGGTTGCGCCATTAAACAAAATTATTGGAAATATTGCATTGGACGGCATATCGCGACTATGTTTTAGGTCTACAAATAGTTCTAACCGCAAAACTGTGAAAAAAATATCAAAGCATTTTTTGCCCAGCTTATCAGTGTATGCACACTAGTAGGAGTGGTCGCGTGATTCCATACTAAACGTAATACATCCCTAAACTTACAGTTTTGACTAGACTAGCTTAAAAAGAAATGGGTCAATGGCCGCTGCCCAATCATGGTGCGCACGCCACAAGGTTATCTGTAAATGTAATGTGATTATCAACAAATATGAGTAGAAAAGGTTTCCTTCTAATTATATGGACAATAATTAGAACAAAGCATCATAAAAATGACCTGAAAGAACCGTACTGACCCCTAATACACTTCCTTTTTCAGCAACAAAACAGTTGTGAGTGCACGTCTCTCCGTCTCCTTGGTAGTTTGAATTGCAGTAACATTTACGGACACCGCTCCTCAAAGCACAGGTTGCGTGACTACTACACTGGTAACTCTCATCTACAAGCCGGCTGTTCCTACAAGTTGATTTTCGTGTACATCTTGAATTGATGTAAAAGTAGCCCTCCTAATTTAATATATTCAGCAAAAAGAAAAACAACAACTAATAATGAATTATTAATTTGCAGTTGTCACAGTGAAATGAACAGGATTTTAACGGTGGGTGGCCGATGATAAATCCCATCGAAGGATCTAGGTATGGGTATTAACCTTTATGAAAGTTTAATGAAGTATTTGAAGCCATCTCCGAAGTTGGAGGCGAAGGGATCCGCCATAAAAAAAGTAGTGGAATATTGCATTGGACAGTTTATTGCGACTATACATTAAGCCTACAAATAGTTCTAACCGCAAGACTGTGCAAAAAGAATCCATGGATTTTTGTGTCAGGCTTATTAGAGGGTGACACCCGTAGGAGTGGTCTCGTGATTCCCGACTAAACGTAATACATCCCTTAACTGACAGTTTTGACTGGACTGGCGAAGAAAATAGGGAAACTGGCTCCTGCCCAACTATGATGCGCACGCCACTTGGTTATCTGATAATGTGATGTGATTATCGACAAGTATGAGTAGAAAAGGTTTCCTTCTAATTATATGGACAATTATTAAGAACAAAGCATCATAAAAATGACATGAGAGAACCGTACTGACCCCTACTACACTTCCTTTTTCAGCAACAAAACAGTTGTGGGTGCACGTCTCTCCGTCCCCTTGGTAGTTTGAATTGCAGTAACATTTACGGACACCACTCCTCTCAGCACAGGTTGCGTGACTACTACACTGGTAACTCTCATCTACAAGCCGGCTGTTCCTACAAGTTGATTTTCGTGTACATCTTGAATTGATGTAAAAGTGGCCCTCCTAATTTAATATATTCAGCAAAAAGAAAAACAACAACTAATAAATGAATTATTAATTTGCAGTTGTCACAGTGAAATGAACAGGATTTTAACGGTGGGTGGCCGATGATAAATACCCTCGAAGGATCGAGGTATGGGTATTAACCTTTATGAAAGTTTAATGAAGTATTTGAAGCCATCTCCGAAGTTGGAGGCGAAGGGATCCGCCATAAAAAAGTAGTGGAATATTGCATTGGACAGTTTATTGCGACTATACATTAAGCCTACAAATAGTTCTAACCGCAAGACTGTGCAAAAAGAATCCATGGATTTTTGTGTCAGGCTTATTAGAGGGTGACACCCGTAGGAGTGGTCTCGTGATTCCCGACTAAACGTAATACATCCCTTAGCTGACAGTTTTGACTGGACTGGCGAAAAAAATAGGGGAACTGGCTCCTGCCCAACCACGATGTGCACGCCACCCGGTTATCTGTAAATGTAATGTGATTATCGACAAATATAAATAGAAAGGTTTCTTTATAATTATATGGACAATGATTCACAACAAAGCATTATAAAATGACCTGAAGAAAACGTACTGACCCCTAATACAATTCCTATGTCAGCAACGAAGCAATTGTGGCGGCACGTCACTCCGTCACCTTGGTAGTTTGGATTGCAGTAACATTTACGGACACCGTTCCTCTCAGCACAGGTTGCGTTATCACTACACTGGTAACTCGCCTCTATAATCTGGTTGTTTCGGCAAGTTGATCGTTGTGTACATCTTGCATTGACGTAAAAATCGCCTTCCTAATTCCACGAAAAATAAATAATTAATTATGAATTTGCTGTTGTCAAAGTGAAATATACAGGATTTCAATGGTGGGTGACCAATGCAAAATTCCCCTGAATGATCTAGGTAAGGATATGGATCTTTATGAAAGTTTTATGAGGTCTTTGAAGCCAACTCCGATGTAGGAGTCCACGGGATTCGCCGTGAAAAGGTAGCCGTCAAATATTGTATTAAACGAACGGCCTATTGCCACTATACATGAGGCCTACAATTGGTTCTCACCGCAAAACTATCGTTAGTAGTATCCATGCATTTTAGTGTAAGGTTTACTGAGGGCATGAGCATCCGTAGGAGTAGTGTTGTGCTTCCTAAAAAGTATGTAAAATATTTGCTTCTTATTATATGAAAAATATTATTAAAGTAAAGCACTTAAAATGCCCTGAAAGAAACGTACTGACCCCTAATACACTTGTTTTGTCAGCAACGAAGCAGTTGCATTGATTGAGAGGGATGCATTGTTCTTGCTGTTTCAGATATTCACCGACGCAAACACATTGCTCTGATTCTGTGCGAGAGTTAGCTGAGGTGCAAGTATCAGGGTCGTCACAAGTCCTCTCGCAGGTCTCATTGCTAAATATCTCATTAGCTGGACACCATTCAGGGATTGTTTCTAGAGAACAGGAAAGAAAAAAATGTAAATATGACATGTGGCATAGAATAGCTTGTCGTCATTACTTAAATACGTGGTTGTCAGAAGGTTAAAGGAAAGAAACATACATTCAGTAGCTGCTCGATAAAATATAGAACATTTTAAATATGTAGTGGCCGTTCCTTAGTAACATTAATGCTAATATTTATTCAATATAACGTTATAAAACTCCATCATTTGTTGTGCAATTAGTCTGAAACCAGGTAGTCATGGCTTAATTCTGTTTCAGAGTAAGTAAAGTATACTGATTTCTGACAACAATGATAATTAATGACAACATCAATTTCTTTCCGTTGGTTGTTCTG
This sequence comes from Apostichopus japonicus, assembly GCF_037975245.1. Taxonomy (NCBI): domain Eukaryota; kingdom Metazoa; phylum Echinodermata; class Holothuroidea; order Aspidochirotida; family Stichopodidae; genus Apostichopus; species Apostichopus japonicus. The sequence goes on along the minus strand of NC_092569.1, from coordinate 32,033,808 downwards.
ATCAAACTGGGAGACGTACCTGGTTAAAGTGCATACGTTCTGTTGTACAGACATTAGATACGGTTCCTTGTTGAAAGTCACGGTCGGTGTTGAGTATGTAGCAGTCTTGTAGTGAGTGCGTATTCGCACTTTAGCTAATGGAGGCATTTTGGAATTCTAGTATGGATACTAATATAATTTTAAGTATTTGAACTCGTACTAAAAGCTTGTTATTGCACACATATTCATATCATGTTGTAATTGCTACGATATGTATTGTAGCGCCGTTGTACTTGCTGGTATACTTTATTTATACTCGTACACTATATATATTGTAGCAGTTTCTTCAAAACATATTTGACATGCCAAGTTTACTATCAAAAGATCCCTTCGTTTCAGAATAAACCTTTCATTTTCTGCACGTTTACGTGGAATTTTAATGAATGATCACGATTTGTTTGATTATTTTGGTTCATATTTAAAAAAATGTAAAAGACACTTACCATTTGACCTTGCGAATGAACCTAAACTAGATATAAAATAATCCCCCCATTCATCTGAGATACGAAACTCGTCGTATGTTACATAGTAAGTTTCTCCAGCAACGTTCTCAAAGTCCAATCGCAGTTGGTACCGCTTTTGATTTGTTAAGACGGCAATTTTCTCATTTCCGATCCAAAACTCACTCCCTAGAAAGCCAAAGCCATTTCTGAAGTCTTTCCAACTTCTGTTAAAATTTATAGAATCCAATCTTCGTCGCTGTAATACCTTCAACGAATATCAAAGAAGTCAAGCGTTAACTGGGACGTGATTGAATGATCATTATTTGTTCATTACTGCATTGAGATTTGTTGCTAACAACTATTACACAGAAATAAAAACTTATATTTCGAACTTCAAATTGTAGTTTGGGCTAGAGGTTTACATTTTCTTTTGAAAAGAACTACACTGTACCTAAGTACAGTCTATTTTTTAAATTACACAAAAATTAAAATAATTTCGTTTCGATAAAAATATCAAATACTTTGAAATAAAGATTTTGTATTACATCGCTATATATTAGTCAATGCAAAATTGAGTAAATTTGTACAAAACTATTTAAAGTTGAAAAGGAGGCATTAAGTAATCAGCCATACCGTCCATCCACCAGTATCAAGATCATTATTACAGTACGCCTCAAACGGTTCCGGATACACATCTGGTTTAATAAGATACACTCCAGATGTATTGTTGGTAGAGGAACATGCGTTCGATACTTCTTTGCAATCTCTCGGATACACAGGTTGTTGAAAAACAAAGTATAAAGAACCTGTATGGAAAGTAAAACAAAGTTATCATTTTATTGCGACTGATAAATTATTTCACCTAACGAAAATATCGCCTAAGATGCCTTATCTCCATTGCCTCTCTCCACCCAGGGGTCAAATGGGTACATGTGAGGTAACTCGTTATTGGGCGCAGTATACAACTGCAGCCGTCTGGGGGTATTGTCTCTGGGACAGGTTATCATTGACCAGGGGTAATATAATGTCTGTAAAGCGCTTTGAAACATATCGCTGTTAAAAAGCGCTATATGAATCAAATATTATTGTTATTATTTTGATTATAAGATTCTTAGCCAATTGTAAGAGAACTGGTTTCGTTACTAAGAGAGTTAAGGCACTACATCAGTTTAAAATACCAACTATTACTCAACTACAATATAGTCGAAGATATCACGACTAAAATTAAATGAGGTAATCGTTATTGAATAATTCTCAGATGTAACTGTTTTGAAGCATTATCTTTGATAAGTTTCCAGCCTGCATAGGAAATTCAAAGACCAAGAAACTTGAATTTCTCTTTTCACCATGCTTCCGTAGTAATCAATCATATCCAAGTGAGATCAAAAGACTCACGAAAACAGGCAAATCCCATTTGTTTAAAGTACCTGAGAAAATACCGATGTAGCACGTAGGATATGAAAAGATCAAAAGGAAACTACTCAGAGGAAATCAACCTCGAAATAGATATTCGGAAATGGTGACACGATTGAAAAAAAAACGTGTAGAGCAACATTAAAATGCTAACATTTCCAATCATTCAAGTTGTCCAACTGAGGTGTTAACGTTTATAATACATAAGTGATATCACTTACAGAGTTTTCTTCTTATAATAAGATAAATCATATAATATAAATAATATACGTACCTGAAGATCTTCCCTCGGCACTGAAGATTATCTGTGTAATAAAAGACATTTACTGCATACGTTACAAGACATACAGAGTATTGCAATCAACAATAAGCAGGATCTTATTAAACATAATGTTAATAAAACCAGTTTGAGGGAAAGATAGAACTTTTCGCAAACTGTTCCAAAATATGTTAGTTACGAGTAAAGTCGATTTAAACTTTGATAAATTCTCTGTATCACCACTTTTAAAGATATTTTTTGTGTGTCTATGTTCCATATCTGATTCACAGGTCAATGATCACTTACAAGGTACAACTTTCTTCCAGGAAACATTAGATTACTGGTATTTTTTCCGGTTTTACAGCTACTTTGGCACATGGTACGTTAGTACAAGTAAAGGACAAAGGCAATAGCTGACTGCTTCCTTAGCTTTGTTGCTTAATGCAGACAGATGTTCTTTGTTCAAGTTATATTTTGACATTCGAACATTTCAGACATATGTTGTAACGTATTTGTGTTTAACAGTCCTTAATAACACGTAGGATATCATTTACATCGTCCCAGCTATACTTTTTGGACTAAGATTACCGTGTCTTGATATTTACCGTGCACAATGAAACTCTGGATTTTGAAAGGTATCATGTTACTTGTAAGGTAAGTTCATAACCATAGATTTGTATATCTTACTTACTAAACAATTGTAGCAGCGCTGCAGAAGCTCAGCTTAGCTTCTTTTTGAAATCATTGTGTCTAGTGTTGTGCCGTTATCCACCAATATCGGATCTGACCGATATCCGATATTTAAATCCCAATATCGGAGCCATACCGATACTGATATTTTTAAACAGCCAGAATGGATGTCAAATCGCACTTTAAGTCATACTTTAATACATGAAGTCTCAGAATTATGATCGGCTACCGTAAAATATGATATTGCACAACTCACAAACAGTAACCACTTGATAACTCCCTTGTGCTTATTATATAATACTAGCCCTAATCTCTTTATAACTGAATGATCATAGTCCCCAACAAGATGATATGAACAAAACTGTGTGCTAGCAAAAACACAAGTCCACTCTTCCTGTTACTTCTGTTGAACGATTCGTTACTCTGTTTGACCCACTACGTAAGTCTTATAAAAAACGGTCGTCACATAGAGCCATGAATTTTTTAGCAAAAAAAATATTAAATGATGACATCGAGTTATCAATAAAAGTAACTTCATATAGAGAAGACATGAGCGTATCCTAGCTAAGAACTTTCACTACTCTTAGTGATTAACAGAACCAAAACCACAATAGTTTCTTTATTTTTTTTTAACTTCCGTAAAAAGTATATTCTACCATTTGTCGTCTATACTGACAACTAAGCCTAGCCAAAATTAGCAAGTGCCTCGTCTTTGCATTATTCGTTAACCAACCGAAAACAAATTGTGATACACAAACTTGATTCTCAAAATACAATCTTTTCAACAGTTATGTTCTAACAAAAATGCATCCATGATACTCCTTGCAGTTTCTTAAAAAGATACACAGTTTTTTGGAATGATTCAGTAGGGGGTGTCCACTTGATACAACTTTTATTCTCATTTGAGGACTCAGAAGCACTGTGAAAGTTAGTGTGATAAGCCACTACTGTAGTTATATACATATAGTCACATAGACTGGTAAACTGGTTTACTTTAAAGCGCTATAAAGACTTTTATATACTTAACGTTAAAAGGTCTGACTAGTCTGCTTACAGATTGTTTTATCATTAGATCGGTAAATATATTCAGTGCTTGCGTCATGCTTATTTGACCGCCTAGAACAGAGTAGGAGATGTGCCTTTGTTGTTGGAAAAACAAGGAAACGTTCAATATCGGTTTGCCGTTAGTTGCAATGAGGCTAAATTCTACTTATACCAATATGCCGAAGATATTGCAAATATCGGCCGATACCGATATTACAAACGATGATCGGCGCAACACTTGTTTTGATTGGCACTGGATCAGTCTATCCATTTGTTTGTTTGAAAGATATTAGTCACAGGCGGGATAACGATGCCAATTCCTTCCCTCCCATCTCCTTTTTTATTGCCTTACGCTCCTTATTATAGCAGACATAGTTCGTTATAATGTTAGAAGTTAAATTTCTTCAAAGTGGAAACACTGTCACAAACTTATTATATACAATGGATCGTTGATCTTATTGCTAGGAATAACATATGCTCCATTGCAAAGACAAAGAACCAAAGCATTGCACTTCGTAATTTATGTTCATACAATTATGGAACGGAAATGTAAAACAAATTCCCCAGAAATGTTATGGATATCACGTTTGAACCGTGCTGACCCAAAATTGCTCACGAAAATTGTACACATACCATAATAGAACGACCTTAAACTTCTTACAATCGACGTACCACAGAAAAACGATAAAGAGCACAAATCGGAACTCGCTCCAACAATATAGGTAATTCTCACACGTATTAAACACCCAAACGGTTAAAAAGGTCAATTGGAAACCTGTAGTCTTTTCACAGAGAATAACATTGAGCTAGGTTGGACTTGATCAAGTCTCCTACGGGTGGAATTATGTCCCACAATGACTGGAAATATGAAAGACATTTTGCTAAACACATCAAAACGCATGCTGGTCATGAATACTAAAAAGATTGGCAGAACAAATAACATGATCATTGCATATGATTGTGGCCCACATTTCATTATATCTGAAATATTTACAGAAGCCCCTGTTTTTGACCCTCACATAGTAGACAAAAATATTCTTCATGTACATTTTTGGTTCAAACATATCTACGATGCAAAATGGTATAAGTTCGTTATGGAACAGCGAATGTAAGACAACCTTAGTAAAGCTACTTCAACAAATCTACGTGGTAAAGTAAGAAAATACACGTTTATCATTAAACTTGTATCTTTTATAACATGATAATCATTATAATGATGAAAATTGCAAGATAAAAACAATGTAAACAGAAAGGACAAAAGAAAAAGAAGAAGTTAAAGAAGAAGGGGGAATTTAATCTTTTTTTTCAGACCAAGTCATTCATGACCAACATTCAATAATGTGATATTGCTCTGCCATAGGGGATAAAAGTTGAAGAAATACTCTGCTTTAAATTTGTAAAAAGTATGAAAAATCGGAAGCTGCTTAAACAAAACACATTTTATCTTGTTTGTTAATTACAAATAATAATGGCATAGACATGTTAGAACAGCCGAGCAAATGACAGTTCAAATGTTATGAAATGACGATGTTATCTGTCAAGACGAAAACACATTGTATAGTATTTCCAGTAGTGAAAAAGACAATTCTCTGAATAAACTTGAAAACAAGTTTTAGATCATTCCTGCAATTTTAGCAGTTCTCTGATGTTTTTCATCTCCATCAAAATTGTGAATATGCTTGAAAACAATGTTTGCACATGGGTCATCGAATCAGTAGCTTTAAAACGTCGAACATGTCAAGCGTTAATTTTTGGCACGAGTTTGTATCCTTCTAGTAGAATATGGCCCTTGGGTACAGACAAATGGTGTCTCACTTACCTAGAGTCATGAAAAATTTAGAATCAACATTTTATACTTTGCTGTTGCCAACAGAGTAAAGTACACAGTATTATACTATCTACACAAAGATATTAGAGAGGTCAAGGGGATTTGTTGGGATATAGCCAAAAAATTTTCTTGTCGTCGATAATGTTTTTCAGGAAGCACAGACGGTGTGCGACATTATTGTTGTATCTGTATAAAACATTGTCTTTATTGTCTTCGTTACTGAGTATCACATGCCGTTTGTTCCCTTGAATATAATGTTCGTTCGAAAGATAGCCACAACAAATGATATGGAAAAATTTAGTTAGATATCCTTCAACATATAAAGCGAATTATTACCATACAGTAGTGATGAATGTTATGTTAATACTTTCTAGGTTTTGCAACGTGTAAGAAAAGAGACCTTTAAATACAGTGTTATGTGTGTTATGTTGTTGAATTTGTAAAAGTCTATCATCGATGTTTTTTAAAGTACAGGGAGAGTTTCTTTGTATACTGAATTATATTACATGTTACTGTAAACTATATAAGAAATGTTAAGTTTTATTCTACACCAAATAGCAACATCTGGAATGGAGGGTTTGAGTCGGGTGGGAGGGAGTGATTGATGGCCGCGAGAATTGTTGTATTCAAGTTGAGACTATTAAACGTTACAAGGAAGTTTACATGTTCAACAACCTAATGGAACACCTTGTGTGAAAATCAAAGTAAACATGGTATTTGTGATTAGAGAATTAACAGATAATTAAAAGGATCATGAATGTCTTTCTTTCTCGTAATATTTTATTTCCAGGTTATGCGTTAACACCAAATGAATTATATAGCACAGTTGTAGTTAATATATTCATATATAGAATATTTAATTCTTTACACGGTGATCTAGCCTTTCATATTCCAATATTTGACAGAAAACATCACTTTGAATGGTCATTAGAATGTTGGTGAACTGAATTGTTTCAAAATAAATGAAATGCAATTTTTTTCTTCTAATTATGTTGTATTACTTGTTCCCTGCTTTGTTTTACTGTTATAGATTATGTCTAAGTAAATAAAGAAAAGAAAAGAAACAAGAAATTGAAAACTATTAATATTTAAGAGATCATCAACCAGAATAATATTCAGTTTAGTTTTAAATTTTTAGAAACGTTCTTTGCATCTGCACTGAGTTAGTCCGCTAATAATATGGCTTTTAATGCTTTTTGTATGATCGTGTGAGATTTTAGATTTGCTTGTCCCACTATATCCAGAATACGGCTTATATTTGAAGCTATTATGTAATATAACTGATTTAATGGAAGAAAAGGGACAATTCGTCTATTCCATTGGAAAGAGTCTTCCAACCCACTTAATCTTCCAGTTCAATAAATTAATGATGCTCTTACAATACTATTAGTTGTAATTATTATCACTAAATCCCAAATGATTTCTAGACGTAAACGTCGTTGCCCATTTTATTATAATAAAGCGACACGTAAATTAGAAATATACAGTTAAACAAGTCGCACACATTCGACAAACAATACGATACTTTATATGTGTTTCATTTTAACTCACAAGAATCAAAACAGAAGTTAAAACAGTGCAATGTTCATAAAAGTAACTTAAACGAAAAGTTATTTTATTGTTTCTGAAATTATTTATTGAATGCTATATGAGAATATTTAGGGATGTGCACATTTTCTGTTACTTTTTATTTAGCTAACAATGTATACAATTATCTCAATTAAGCTTCCCATTCACAATCAAAATAGTATTTCTTCCTTTAAATTTACCTCTTATCTTGGCATTGTAAAACGACATGTCTGAGTCGGTATCAAGGAGTTACTTTTGGTCAAGTTATATAACTTCTCGAAATAATCATTGAGGAAATCAATCTTATTTAACTATCACTTTAAAAGGCTTGTGACTGAGTGACATTCAAACTGTATCATTTTAAATCAAATAACTGAACGTTTTACATTTGGTATGCTCTAATATCCATCATATTTAAAATAACGGAGTATTGGGATTAAATTTCCTGGGAATATCTAACAATATATGGCCTAACTGAAGGAAATGAGAAACACGAAAAGAAAGGAAAATTCGAAGCTAGCCATCCGAATCGCCGGAGACATTTTCATGGTCTCGTATCATACCATTCTTTCGTATAAGCAATTAAAATAAGAACATACTTTGATCTTTGATAATTCGTTCTGAAATAAATCCGTGTAACATAAGTTTGCTATTTTCAGTATTAATTTAGTTTCCATAAATTAGTTTTAAATTAGTTTGACGTATACACCAGTTTGATTTGTTGTTATTCAACTTTGTTTCCTTGAATATGTACATGTACAAAAATAGTGATATCATATTTTCAAAATTTATTCAAAGTACCTTCATTTTTGTTGCAGACTGTTTTTCAAACTTTGGCAACGTATAACGATATCTTTTAAAGAGATCTCTATGAGCATGTGAAGGGATTAAATATTGAGGTGCTCTTTAGAATTTGAAATCTAAAACTTTCGCGTTGGATGATAGTTTACAACACTTTAATCAAACGTAAAACTGAGCATTTCTTCAAATTTGATTAAACCTGAACCACCCTTTGAAGTAATAGATATCTAACTTAAACGATGTACCTTGTCACTATAGTTTTGTTCACTGTATTAACCCAACTGTTCACTATTTGAAATGGAAGAATCTTTGTGATTGGATTATCATATAGAAATGTTTTGTTTTTTTATTAGTTAACGCAGATGTTGCTTTAATGTATTCATAAGGATAACTTGAACAAAGTCGAGAAATAAAATGTCTGTTCGGAAATCATATCAAAATAACAGAGCTGAACAAGGAAGTTGCTTTCGTCCAAATATTCGTCTGTAATTTTTATCGCAAAATAAAAGCAAGGCATTATAACAAATGAATAAACTGAAAACATTTAACGATACAAAAAGTACCGAATATTGCTCTGTATAGAGAGGGAATCTCATGATTGGATTTTTAACAAGAAGAACATTATAACTCATGGATCTAAAAAAAAAAATTATAGTTTAGATTTTAGTTATCGCTGAAATAAATGAATTTCCGTTTTTAGTTATCGTACTAGTAGCCAAAATCTTGGAGTATAAATTTATGAATTAGAATGATCTACATGTGAATTTAGGGTCACTAATTCATAATATGAATTGAGTGCTGTAACATATTGGTATGTATCTGTGAAAGGTGGGATTGGCTATTGGGGGGAAACCTTGTGAACTGACGTACTGTAAAAGATATGTGGGGAGTGATATACTCTTAAATTTGATGAGAGATAACTTTTACCTGGCCATATCACGAAACTTACTTGAATTTTTAAAAATTGGTGTGTAACGGAAACACGTTTGAAATGTATGAATTAGCTATTCTTCTAAGTATTTTACATGTGAGCAAATTTTTTAGAATACTGTATTTAAGCAAAGACGAACAGATTAGAGCCAATCTTTTGTTTTTATTCCAATTTATGTGGTTAAATTAAAGACGTTTTGTTAAACAATGCTGTCCTTAAACGAAGTTAAAAATTCTGAGTATTTTAAATTGAAGGCCTTCTGACAGAAATTTATCAGGAATTTTGTCGATATTTTCCTATTTCTTTGAAGACGCTAACACTCATTTTGACACATAATTTAATATTAACAGAGTTAGCTCAACAACACATTGACGCAACTTATGTTATTTTTTAAACCGAAGATATTCAATGAAGTAAAATATAAAATATATTAAATAATAGGAAGACGCAGATGTTGCTTTAATGTATCCATAACGATACCTTGAACTAAGACGAGAAATAACATGTCTGTTTGGAAATCATATCAATATAACAGAGCTGTAAAAGGAAGTTGCCTTTATGAAGATGAAAAAGTCAAATTATTCGTATGTAATTTTATCGCAAAATAAAAGCAAGGCATTATAACAAATGAATAAACTGAAAACATTTAACGATACAAAAAGTACCGAATATTGCTCTGTATAGAGAGGGAATCTCATGATTGGATTTTTAACAAGAAGAACATTATAACTCATGGATCAAAAAAAAAAAATTATAGTTTAGATTTTAATTATCGCTGAAATAAATGAATTTCCGTCTTTAGTTATCGTACTAGTAGCCAAAATCTTGGAGTATAAATTTATGAATTAGAATGATCTACATGTGAATTTAGGGTCACTAATTCATAATATGAATTGAGTGCTGTAACATATTGGTATGTATCTGTGAAAGGTGGGATTGGCTTTTGGGGGGGAACCTTGTGAACTGACGTGCTGTAAAAGATATGTGGGGAGCTATATACTCTTAAATTTGATGAGAGATAACTTTTACCTGGCCATATCACGAAACTTACTTGAATTTTTAAAAATTGGTGTGTAACGGAAACACGTTTAAAATGTATGAATTAGCTATTCTTCTAAGTATTTTACATGTGAGCAAATTTTTAAGAATACTGTATTTAAGCAAAGACGAACAGATTAGAGCCAATCTTTTGTTTTTATTCCAATTTATGTGGTTAAATTAAAGACGTTTTGTTAAACAATGCTGTCCTTAAACGAAGTTAAAAATTCTGAGTATTTTAAATTGAAGGCCTTCTGACAGAAATTTATCAGGAATTTTGTCGATATTTTCCTATTTCTTTGAAGACGCTAACACTCATTTTGACACATAATTTAATATTAACAGAGTTAGCTCAACAACACATTGACGCAACTTATGTTATTTTTTAAACCGAAAATATTCAATGAAGTAAAATATAAAATATATTAAATAATAGGAAGACGCAGATGTTGCTTTAATGTATCCATAACGATACCTTGAACTAAGACGAGAAATAACATGTCTGTTTGGAAATCATATCAATATAACAGAGCTGTAAAAGGAAGTTGCCTTTATGAAGATGAAAAAGTCAAATTATTCGTTTGTAATTTATATCGCAAAATAAAAGCAAGGCATTATAACAAATGAATAAACTGAAAACATTTAACGATACAAAAAGTACCGAATATTGCTCTGTATAGAGAGGGAATCTCATGATTGGATTTTTAACAAGAAGAACATTATAACTCATGGATCAAAAAAAAAAAAATTATAGTTTAGATTTTAGTTATCGCTGAAATAAATGAATTTCCGTTTTTAGTTATCGTACTAGTAGCCAAAATCTTGGAGTATAAATTTATGAATTAGAAAGATCTACATGTGAATTTAGGGTCACTAATTCATAATATGAATTGAGTGCTGTAACATATTGGTATGTATCTGTGAAAGGTGGGATTGGCTTTTGGGGGGAAACCTTGTGAACTGACGTGCTGTAAAAGATATGTGGGGAGCTATATACTCTTAAATTTGATGAGAGATAACTTTCACCTGGCCATATCACGAAACTTAGTTGACTTTTAAAAATTGGTGTGTAACGGAAACACGTTTGAAATGTATGAATTAGCTATTCTTCTAAGTATTTTACATGTGAGAAATTTTTTAAGAATACTGTATTTAAGCAAAGAAGAACCGATTAGAGGTAATGTTTTGTTTTTATATCAATATATGTGATTAAATTAAAGACGTTTTGTCATTTTTTCCAAACACTGTTGTCCTTTTGCGAAGTTAATATTTCTGAGTATTTTCAATTGAAGGCCTTCTAACTGAAATTTATTAGGATGTTTTGTCGATATTTTCCTATTTCTTCAAAGACGCTTACACTTCACTTTGTCACATAATTTAATATTAATAGAGTAAGGTTAATAACCAGTTGAGGCATCTTATGTTATTTTCGAAACAGAAGATATTCAATGGAGTAAAATATAAATTTATTGAATAAAAGAAACACTTACCATTTCTGTTCCAAACGAGCTCCAAATCGTCAAAACTGTCAAAAAAACGTTGAAACACTTCTCCATGATTTCGAGTTTGTATAAATGACATGCGAAAATATGTTCGATGAAGTGCAAGATGGCAATGTCACAGGGTATCTATTTAGGGGTTACCGACACCATATTAAAATGACCGTTGCAGTATGGATGTCCATTAATGCCATCATTTTATTTGAAATATGATGTGGTGAACAGCTAAGACAAATGTGCTGCATATCTATAGTACTATTGGCTTGTGTGTAAAGAAGACTATTCGACATGCGCAATCCAACTTAATATTTTGTACAGCTATTTATATCTTAAACTTTCAGCCAATACTACAGTAAGCTTCAGTTGCATAATGTTGAATTGTCCTTGTTCCGATCAATACATCATAAAACCTACTGTAGACTTATTGTTTATCGTGCCACTACTTCCAATGACAGCAACGGTATTGTAATTCAATACATGTAAATGTATTTGGTTTTAAAACGAATATCAATAACGCCGATAACGTTAAATCTATAATACATTTAGTTTGGTTCATGTTCAATGTTCTATAGTCGTGTGCCAAACGACGTTAATGCTACTAAGCCGGTGAATTTAATAGAAATGTTGATTTACTTGTTCTGATTAAGCTGCTATTATCGATATTCTCAAGAAACATTTATGAGTGATTATTTCAGCTAAGTTACTTCGCTTTTGGTTGGAAGGCAAAATTAAAACAGTATCGAAAGGACAGGAAGTGATACTACTAATCAGCATTACATAACATGCATGGACTAGTACAATACATCTTATATACCGTGAAATTTACGGTTAGATCTATTCTACACTATCAATATGTAGGCCTATCTACAAATATCTTATCAACACAGTTTGCAACATTCGAAATTTGTCAGTGGTATTCTATATGAACAATACTTCCTTGTTTTATTATGTCTACGTCACACCCTATTTGCGGAATCGAGTATCCTCACATCTGATTGAATAAACATGTCAGCTGTTTCATTGGGCTTTGACTAATTTGTTTATTGACTGTAAGAATTACATCAATAATGACTGTAAATTATTAGGAAAAATATTTTTCATTTATATAAGATATTTAATTAAAGGAGCATGATTTGACCTATGAAAAGGTAGGTTGACATTAGATTTTTCTTTGATAACAATTTGTAAATGAAATTTATATATGTAAACCAGCAGAGTCGTAGCTGGAGCTTATTTGGAGGCGTAGAGTTACTAAGAGTGGCCCCCATTTCTCAGGGGGCCGATGGTTGGTTACGAACACCTTCAGCTAACGGAGACAACTGAGTCATGATTTTGCATTAATAATTATATGAGTACCAGCATGCCTACCCCATTCTATTATTTAGCTGACAGTGGCGTAATTGGTAAAAGGGTTCGATATTCATAATGGTGAAGAAGGCTCCTTATTCATAATACGACGAGGGGTTCGATATTCATAATAGAGTAAAGGGTTCGTAATCCATTATAGACAAACAAGTTCGTTCTTCGTAATAGGAGGAAAGGTTCGATATTCATAATGGAACAAAGGGTCCGTTATTCATAATAGGCCTAGCCAAAAAGGTTCGGTAACATTCACGATGAGGAAAAGGACCCCTTTTACGAAACGTACAACTTTATGCCGTCAATATGTCGAAAATGTAGGGGTAGGGTGAAGCATGGTCTTAATAGTGTGTGGCTCATATTCTCTGCAAAATTATGCATCCGCCACCATCTGGTGGTGCCCCCTCCCCCCATAGGACTGTTGTGCTCCCCCCCCCCTTTGCCCCCCCCCCCGAATAAAAAGTCTGATTAGGCCACTGGTTGAACAGTATTGGCGTCCGCGAAAATGGAGGACTTCTTTTGCACTTGTATGACGCACTTCTCTCCTATTATGAATAACCTTTTTCCCATTATGAATAACGGACCCTTTGCTCCATTATGAATATCGGACCTTTCTTCCTATTATGTTTAACGAACCTTTTCGTCTAGTATGGATTAAGAACCCTTTTGTCCCATTATGAATAACGAACCTTTTTGTCCATAATTGATATCGAACCGTTTTGCCCATAATCAAACCTCTGTTACCATTATGAATTATGATCCCTTTTTATTACGAATAACGACCCTTTTTCCATTATGAATAGGGAACCGTTATGAATAGCGGACTTTATGGATATCGGGCAGACCCCTTTGAGCCTGGTATCCTAGATGAATAATTCAAGAAGCTGGAGATCAAGGATAAAGCAACAAAGGATCAGGAGAGAAAATGTTGTTTGACACTAGATGAAATGTCTATCACACCAAACGATGAGTTTGAAAACAGTTGTGGACAAATTCTGGGCAATGTCACACTTCCAAGAAAAGATGATATTGCTTCACATGGGCTGGTTTTCATGCTGAGAAGTGTAACAACACAATGAAGCAGGTTGTTGCGTATCATTTCACTGGCTATTCATATGATGGGGCAGAAGCAAAGCCAATCATAACAGATATCATTAGAAGCTCATAATATAGGACTTCACATTCTTGCAGTTTCCAGTGACATGGGAAGTATGAATAGGCCAATGAAGGATAATCTGTGGAAATGAATGCCAGACTATCAACAAGATTTCACATCCTTGCAGACGTACAACATGTCTAAAACGTCTTAATTAAAAGTCAGCATTGGTTAAATGCACAGAAAATCTGGCTTCCTTCTGAGCTGGTAAATACACATGGATCATCAAGTACAGAGGTCAGTATGAAACCATTGAAAGATCTTGTCAGCTTTCAAGAAAACAAAGAATTGAAGCTAGCTCCCAAATTGACAAAACTATGCAACACTTACACTGTTCCACTTTGACAAGATGAAGGTATCATACGCACTCAATGTTGCTTCTGCTTTGCGGTACCTGGTAGACTGTGAGGGTCACCCAAAGGATGTTTTAAAAACTGCCTGGTTTTAAGAGCTCTGCAACAGATGATTCAACCTGATATCGATTCGTCATCCTGCCGTGGCCTTGAGCAAAGTGAACCCAGTTCAACACAAAGCAGCTATTGATTGCTTGTCAGACAAACATTGTCTAGGTACTGTCAAATCCACTACACCATCATTGCTGGTTCCAGCTAAGCTGAGAATACTAAAAGAGTACAGAGAGGGTTGTTTTATTCACCCAGTAGAGCTTGCATTCCAGTACCTTTGGGCAGCTGAAAGGATATTCAGAAATTGTTATATGGGTACCCATATTGTTATATGGGCGTGTTTGTATTCATACATATGTGTGATTATATTGCTTTACAGAACAGCTCCTTCTTGATAAGCTATTTTAACCGGAAACCTGCCAATCACATGTTTGAAATAGGACAGGCTGAAACGACAAGCTTCTAGACTTGTTGGATTTTAATACAATATGTTCAGGTAAGGCTAGTAATGGCAGTATGAAGAATAAGTAATCATTTAATAATTATCATTATGGCCATTTGGTGTCAGCATAATAAAACACCGAATGATGTCAACAGCCCTGTGCTCTGTTGACAGAACGGACAGGTAGGCATACAGTGTCAGTGTGATCCATGTAACCTTCTTAAACACACGACCGTATGTTAAACACACACACACACACACACACACACACACATATATATATATATATATATAAATATATATATAAATATATATATATATATATACATATATATCCAGGAGGAACAAGAAGATATGGAGAGGGGATGACAGAAGAAAGTCATGTCCTTCCTGAATGTTGAGTCCATGAACGTCTGTAGGCGATGGTGGGTGTTTCAGGGACGGCACGTTGGAGTCCATCTGATATTAAGGAGAATGTTGTGGATGTAAGTGGTAATTTGCTGAAGAAGAGGAAGATTTGGGTGGAAAAGAAATAACCAGGGGGATCTATCCCAATCTTTTCCCTTTTTTCCTTCACTGCCAATGTAGATGATCTGGATAGGGAGTGGACTCTCTGAACGGCTCCACGCACCCTTTTGGCACTATATTGTCCCTAGCAGTAAGGTGCTTTTCCGAAGCATCTACATGACGTACGAAAGAGAAACTGTTAGAGCAAATGCGGCGAAGACGAAGTGCTTGACTGTAGGCAATTCCAGACTTACAGTGGCGGGGATGGCAGCTAGAAGAATGGAGATACTGGTGTGTGTCTGCGGGCTTGTGTATAATTCGAGAGAACCGTGTTCCGTGGGAACAGTCACTTTGAGGAAGTGAACTTGTTGGAGAGAGTAATCAAAGGTGAATTTGATGGTGCTGTGGAAAGAATTGATGTTATTGATAAAGGTGGGAATTAGGCTATACTCACGATCACTGGTCGAAACGAAGAAGAAGTCATCAATGTATGCAGAGCCACCAGATAAGAGGACGGCAGGGAGCTACATAAACAGACAAGCAAAACAAGGAGCCATCCTGCTTCCAATGGCAGTCCCGTGTCTTTGAGGGTAATGCTTGTCCAAGAACATGAAGTTGTGTTTGGCGAGAACCGGTTGCATGTTGTCAGAGATGGTTGGACAAGGGTGGACCTTCTTGGACAGGGATGCACACGTGGCTGCGATATCTTCAGCATAAGGGATGTAATTGTAAAGAGAAGTGACACCGAAAGTACCGATGATGGCTGTACTGGGGATTTGGTTCTTGATATCTTCAAGTTTCCTGAGGATATCTGGAGTGTCACGGATATAAGAGTTAATCTGAGGAACAATTAATAGAGGTTTTTCTACGTTCTCGCAGAGGCGGCGTAAGAGGGCTCATGCATGAATGGTTCGAGTGCTAGAGCACAAACTCACGTAGTACAGTTGGACAAGTGGCTTTCATTTATGAGGATCAATATTTCAGAATGGGCCCTCTGTCGTTTTGTGCGACTTTTTCAGTGCTAGAATTTCTTTCAACAAAATGGCACTCTGTATAATTATTATTATTCGTTCCGCTGTTTTTTCCCGACAAGATGGCACTATTAATTACGATCAGTCAAGCCTTAAATACCTATTGAAAGTCTTCACGTTAAAATTGAACAATGTTCCTTTTTATTAAGAATTGACATTTTTTTACTTATGAAAAGGAGCACTCATATGGGTTTGTGTGTGTGTGTGCCAATTAACCTGTGAAGCACGTGCCTCCCACCCCGACCTTCACCCGGCTCAGTCGCCTATGCTTGTGTTTTCAATCTTACCAATTGTTCCGCTGTTTTTCCCAACAAGATGGCAATATTAATTACGATCAGTCAAGCCTTAAATACCAATTAACAGTCTTCACATTAAAATGGAACAATGTTCCTTTTTATTAAGAATTGACACTTTTAACTTATGAAAAGGAGCGCTCATGCAGGGGCGTCGGAACCTACGACAGGTCCGGCGAACGCCGGACCCAATATTCATGGCGCAAAAAAAAAAGGAGGACTAAGAAAAAAAATGGCAAAATATAATCTGGGAGGTTTATTTTTCAATTATGATGACGGCCAGTAGGCTAAATGTGGCTCCTCTGGCAGGTCTTGTTTTCAAGCTCGGGAAGTGCCATTTCCTGCAATCTGGGAGGCATTTTTGCAAAATCTTCTCTATTATGCTACGCGCTAACCATGGTGGCGCGTAGCGTAGTTTTTCCTACAAAACGTCCCACCGATAATTTTGATAGATGGCCATACTCTGATCTGCCGTACCAATCCAAAATAGCTTCCGACGCCTTTTCATGTGGGTTTGTGTGTGTGTGCCAATTTATCTTTGGAGCACGTGCCTCCCACCCCGACCCTCAACCAGCTCAATCGCCTATGCTTGTGTTTTCAATCTTACCGTGATCGATTACGTTAATGTTCTCCGACTTAAATGGCAATCGCGAACAGCAAAATACAATATTAATAGGTGAAATATAATGTCTCAACAAAAGGAATTGTTTACAATGGCATTGAACGAAATATGGTTACCCTTTTCGCGTTCCATACCAAGGGCCCATACAGCTGATTAGACCGACATGTTTAACGATACTATCTATCGTGTATCATGCACGAACGCAAGCCCAGTGCATATTACTTTACAGTACATTATACTTTATAGGCCTAGCCTACAGTAGTTCATCATTCATGTTGACTAAAAATTAACCTCTCTGTTTGCTACTGTTGTAAACCTTTGACTGCAAGATAAATTAGAACAATTACTGATTAGAACCAGATAATCAAATATTGCGGAGTAAGTACTGCTGTATTGATAATATACTTCAAATTGGTCAAAAATAAAATACCCGGCATTTTAATAAGCCACGAATGTTTCATCTAACTTGGAAGCTAGCTTACAGACTAGCAGTAGCATGTCGCACGTGAACCTTAAAGGCCAAATATAAACCTGAAAAATGGCGAGAGGGGCTAGACTAGGCTAAAGCTTAACAATGAATAGGTAAGGCTAAATGTGGTGTAGGTATAGACTAGGATCAAATCGGGAGATCTCGAACAGTCGGGAGTTTCTAGACAGGAGAATTGACAGTCAGGGTTAAAAAAAAAAGAAAAAAAAAAGGCCTAGTTCAGTGCATGAATTGAGCATTATTGTGTGTCTGGTATAGTCAAGGCTTCATAATTGACGCACCCCCGTAATTGACGCACCTTCAATTATTACTAGCAAAGATACAGCAGGCCACCTAAACTTTTTGCAGTCAAGCAGAATTACATATTTTATGAGTTGGATTCAACTTCAGCTATTTGCTGACCAAATTGTTGTATTTTTTAAGCTTTTAACACCCTTCCCCAGTTTTGCACGTTTTTTGGACATTTGGAAATGTTACTCCCTAAAAACAACCAAAATTACCTCAATATAATACCACTTCTCTCTGGGACCTGACCTGTCTAAGCTTAGAGGTTCAGAGCATAGCAAACAGCATCCAAAGTCAATGGATGTATACTTAGGCCTACACTACAGTTAGTTAATCGACGAATGTGTCAATTTAGGGGTATGAAAGACCTTGACACAGCAGACATTTTGTGACCAAATTCTGCTCAATTGTACGGTGCATAAGCACAGAACCTTAAATCTTTTGAGATCATAACATTTCTGAGGAACTTCACATATGAAAAACACATACAGTTGAGTGATTTGGAGTTTTCCTTGATAGACATCGTTGATCAAATCCTTAAGTGCGTCAATTATGAGCCCACCATGCTACTGCTAGTGGTAGGCAAACATTTAAGTTTCTTAACAACACCTTGTTTGGAAATTGAGTAGGCCTACACTATAGGCTATTGTTAGACCTACCTGTAGGCTACAAAATATGTCACGAATATATTTTCCTTTTAAGGAACATCGTGAGAAAACTATCATTTTTGTGATGGAATGAATACCAAAATGTAGTTTACCTAGCTACAGTATAGGCTAGGTATTTTGGCAGACAGTATCTTTTGTGTAACACCTCAATTAACATTTTTAAGATTGATCAGGAATTCACAGACACCTGTTCATATTATGAAAGTTGCCAACCTGTACATTGACCGACAGTCTGTGCAGAATAGCTATCCTCAATTTTAACTTCAGATAACCTTAGTATTGTTAGGCTAGGCTAACCAAAGCTCTAGAGGCTATTTCTACTTCCTTTTAAGTTCAATACTAAATTCTCCAATGAAATCATTTTGTTAAAAAGTTGCCTAATATACTGTATGTCACGTCTAAGAACTCCCATTTATGTCCAAGATATCCCGAACAAGGTTGAACGCATTCTGAAGCAGTTTGTACCTGTAACAGGGGTACCGTTATTTTCCGCACACGTTACTTTCCGCTGAAACAAAACGGTGTTTTCCGCAAACAAATTTGTCAGCGGAAAACAACGTTTTTTTCAGCGGAAAGTACCGTTTTTTGGGGGGGGGGAGGAACAGAATAACTTACTGAAATGATAAGGCATATGGAAGGTATTTAGGAAGATGGAGAAGATAGGATTTGACTGTTTCAGGATAAAATGTAGCTTCAAGACTAGATTATTATTAGGATAGCTAAGGTTGTAGCTTAGGCTGTAAGCACAAGTTTAATTTTAGTTAAACAGCGCCATCTTTTTGGGTTGTAGTTTTCGATATGCCATGAAGGTGAAAAAATGTGAGCTGCCGTGACGATTTGGTCTCGCTACAACTTTTTTTAAACCATCATTACGTGGACCGCAGTTTTAATACTTTATTAGATACTCAATCCTTCATAACGCGGGCGTCAAGTTGCCCTTTTATCCACCTGCCTCATTCTTCTTTAATAATCCCTAATTACAAACACCCCAAGCCTCCTGCAAATTATTTATGCAGCTTAACTTTTCTGACATGAACTCAGTCTACAGTAACCATCCTTCATCGACGTTCTTTGAAACTTTCTCATGTTATTTTAATCATCCTGCCTAAATTTGGTATCCTAAAATTGAGGAAAAATAAAGTGTATATGTAAGTGAAAAAAAGGTGTTTTCCGCAGAAGAATTTTTTCAGAGGAAAGTAATCAGCGGAAAGTAACGTATGCGGAAAACAACTGAAACCTACTGTAACAGAGTACTGTACATGCACCTTTCAAAGTGAAGTGAATCTACCAGAAATATATTGCTTAGGAAAGAAGGTTAGCCTTAGAACTAAAATAGAAACGACTGCTGATATTTTTTAGTGTCTCACATGTTCCGACTTTAACCTTACTACAGTAAGGCTGTACATAACAAAGGCTAGGCCAACTGTGCTATTTCTTAAATACTGTATGTATCCTGCGATATTGTGATCATGTATATACGGACTTAAAAGTAATCTACAGTTCTCAAAATGCTTGGCCCATCAAGTGACTGCGTAGCAAGTTAGTATGTACAGCTTTACTGTACATTTGCAGGGAACCCAGAGCTTGGTTATGGTACTTACTATGAGTGCATATGGTACAAATACTGTTTATATTAGCGGTATGACTAATTACCATACCGGACCCATTCGGACCATATCGTACCATACTGGACCATGGTAGTTAGTCATACCCTGTTCGTTACATGTTAGTATTAATTGTATACAGTACTGTATGATACTATTTGCTATGACTGTTAATTGTATAGGGTGGCTGGCAAACTTAAATTGGTGGATCGACTTAGCAACAATCATTTGACTTTAAATTAGGAAGTCCTACATTACAAAATTCAGAGAACTTGAATTGTGTTTTTTGGAAACTGTACCTGTAAAATAGCATGTTTACTGTAGTTTTAATGTCTACTCTGCTTCAACAGGTATTAAATCTATTTTAAACTGAGAAGTAACCAAAACTTGCAGTAGAAGGTAACTGGAGCTGTATGCAGGATCTTCATCATCAAAGAGGTGGATTATAACATCTAAACATTCAGCAGCAAATTAGAAGTTGGAACAATGGTTATATTCTTCAAAAGCGAAGGTTTGTAGAAGAACATAGAGCAGTATTTCATGTACTTTAACATGTATTCAGTACTTCATATACATCAATCGTGTTAACTCACATGTTTAAACCATGGGGAAATATTTTGAAATGAATACCATGACTTGCACCAAACCTTTGTTAACTCAAATGATTACAAGAACAAGTTATAATGAATGTGATCTTTGCAGTTTAAATGTTTTTTTAAAGTTCTTAAAGGCATTGAAGACTCGCCCCAAACCAGGTGCGGCCATCTGAAAAAGTTAACTTTCTGTTGCTTGCAAGTGACGTTTTGTTCATGTCGCTACAAAATGCAGACAGTTAAAAACGTGATACCTTGTTATCTTTAGCTGGACCTGAGATGTCCATCGCTGTATCGTTTATACACTGTGCTGTGGGTATTGACCGCAGAGCTGTATGTACTAACTAAACTGAAACTTGTTTATTTTCTCTTGCAGTGGTTTCGCCATCCTTTGAGATTTACATGGGAGTGGACAAACATGAAAGTAAGTGCTCACAATATTCTTTATTCTTTGGATGGGGGGGGGGGGGGGTCAGCGTTGACTGTTTTCCAAATAATTCTTTATTAATTTTCCTGTACTTCTAGAAAGATTTTAGATAAGAATTGTTGTGAAAAAGATTGCAAATTTTGACAATTTCTAGAATGTTACATCTATTGATCTATCCATCCATGCATGCATCCATCCATCTTTCTATCTAGATATATAGACATATTTATATCAAGCAGGAGAGCCAAGACCCTACAAAATTATAGAGCACAGGTGGGTAGAAGTTGGTCTCCAGGGGCAACAGCAGAGTTTTGAACTCAACCGGTTGGCTGTAGTACTTGCAAGAATAGTCTAGAGATGTTTCAAATTGATTGTGATTAACACAGAGTTATGACTACACCAAAGGCCAAAGGTACTGTACTTGTATGAATTAAAGGCTTACCTGTAGCTACAGTACTGTACTGTAGGAAAATATGACACTTAATGAGAACCACAACCCTACCAACATTTTAAATGTTACTAACATGATTGTGACATCATGGATACACTCCATGTCCAAACATCCAACCTTAGTGGACCACATACCCCTCACTCTAGTTTCATGTACAATGACTGCATATCATAACAAATGTGAGTTCATCTCCAGTGTTCTGTACAGTGACAGGCGACGGGTAGGTGTTGTGGTTCGTAAATACCCTAACCAGTAAGTTTTGGAGTTATTGTGAGGTTGGTTGTTTAGAGGTAGGTAGTAGGTACAGTAGTGTTTTTTTGTTCTACACATTGTTTACTGTCTCTCTCTCTCTCTATTTGTGTTACTCAATAGATGAAGATCTTATCAAGTTTGGCTTCCCAGAGGATATCTGGTAAGTTCCTTATTTATTATAGGTCTATTTAGTTTTTCCTCATTATTCTCCCTTCCCCATTACCGCAACACACAGGCATCTTGATAGTTACTGTACCAAGTAAAATGTTTATGTATTCATCCCACAGTTCCACAATCTTAAGAAATTAATTATGTCTTGAAACCTAGAACCAGAATCAAGCAAAATCTATTACTGTACCTGCAGATCGTTGCTTTAGGAAACTGCTGGAATATTTGTGCATCTTAGGTCAAAACCACGTCGTAAGGACAGTCTTAATATGTCTTTCGTAATAATGTGCAAATCATTTTATCGAACATTCGATACAGGGTTGTTGATTTTCTAATATTTCTCCCGTCAAGTACACAAGAATCCTGACATTTATGAAGAAGAATGTTTTTGTCAAAATCCCAGCTTCATACGAAGGAGCAAGGAGAGTTGTTTGTGATGTAATTGGTGATAGATATGAATCAGACCAACTTGAAAGGAATAATGCCCTGTCCTCATTTCATGGTTTAACAAACAATATATATATGTTTCTGCATCTTTAAGTCTCATCCAAGTAACATTTTGTATCGTTGAGATGCTAGTTTTTTCTTCTTTTTTTTTTATATCTGGTGAAATATTAGGAATGCATCTGGCAACAGTAGGGTTTTAGTGATGTCAGCATGATAATTAAGTCTTTGTCAATATAACACTATATAATGTCTATATTATTTATCCACTATTAATAATACATTATTGTTAAACCATAAAAATGTACTTCCATCACTGCATATTCGTGGTGTTTCCCTTACTTAAAACATTTGAAGGTAATGTTATACTTCCCAGACGTGACATGCCGCTGTTGGGGAAACTTTCAGTATTTTCTTGCAGACGTACAAGTTTGTAAACTAGAGTGTCACTTATGCGGTCATGGTTCTTGAGGTGGACTTAACTTAAAGCAGATACAGTATTATCTTTAAGAGCACGGCTGGCACCCTTTGGGGCATGAAAAAACTATGTTGGATACCCTGTATCAGCTGTGTATTAAACATGTGCACATGTATTAGGCCTGAGGTACAATTTGTCATTTTATGCCTCAAAACCTTTGCACTTTTCTGGAGTCCTGCCTGACACTCCCTACCATCCCCCACGCCCCCTCCCCAACAATTGCTTTCACTCCAGGTTACAGTAGTAGAAATGCTGCATTTTGAGAGAAGTACACATGTTAAGTCTTCATCATTAAAGGGGTCAAAGTTCATTTATTCCTACTGCAGGTTTCACGTGGACAAGTTGTCATCAGCACACGTTTATCTACGGCTCCATAAAGATATGAGTATTGAGGATATCCCATCGGCTGTACTAGAGGACTGTGCACAGCTTGTGAAAGCAAACAGTATACAAGGTACTGTAATCATCGCAAGGTTTCCTTATGTGAGCGATAACCCTTGCTGCTACTGCATTGACTAACAATATTGTATTGTATGTGAGTATTGAGGATATCCCATCGGCTGTACTAGAGGACTGTGCACAGCTTGTGAAAGCAAACAGTATACAAGGTAATCATCGCAAGGTTTCCTTGTGTGAGCGATAACCCTTGCTGCTACTGCATTGACTAACAATATTGTATTGTATGTGAGTATTGAGGATATCCCATCGGCTGTACTAGAGGACTGTGCACAGCTTGTGAAAGCAAACAGTATACAAGGTAATCATCGCAAGGTTTCCTTGTGTGAGCAGTAACTCTTGCTGCTACTGCATTGACTAACAATATTGTATTGTATGTGAGTATTGAGGATATCCCATCGGCTGTACTAGAGGACTGTGCACAGCTTGTGAAAGCAAACAGTATACAAGGTAATCATCGCAAGGTTTCCTTGTGTGAGCGATAACCCTTGCTGCTACTGCATTGACTAACAATATTGTATTGTATGTGAGTATTGAGGATATCCCATCGGCTGTACTAGAGGACTGTGCACAGCTTGTGAAAGCAAACAGTATACAAGGTAATCATCGCAAGGTTTCCTTGTGTGAGCAGTAACTCTTGCTGCTACTGCATTGACTAACAATATTGTATTGTATGTGAGTATTGAGGATATCCCATCGGCTGTACTAGAGGACTGTGCACAGCTTGTGAAAGCAAACAGTATACAAGGTAATCATCGCAAGGTTTCCTTGTGTGAGCGATAACCCTTGCTGCTACTGCATTGACTAACAATATTGTATTGTATGTGAGTATTGAGGATATCCCATCGGCTGTACTAGAGGACTGTGCACAGCTTGTGAAAGCAAACAGTATACAAGGTAATCATCGCAAGGTTTCCTTGTGTGAGCAGTAACTCTTGCTGCTACTGCATTGACTAACAATATTGTATTGTATGTGAGTATTGAGGATATCCCATCGGCTGTACTAGAGGACTGTGCACAGCTGGTGAAAGCAAACAGTATACAAGGTAATCATTGCAAGGTTTCCTTGTGTGAGCAGTAACTCTTGCTGCTACTGCATCGACTATCAATCTGGGTCATTGGTTCTAAAGTAGAGGAGGAAACTACCGAGGGGGGGGGGGATTATGCAGGGGGGCACAAAAGGTGTGCAAGGATAAGATCAATTGTTAATTATGTTGTAATCAATAAAAAAAACAAAATAAATTATCCTTGCAGATGTGTTCTGCCAACTTCTGCATAAACATAATATGATTAGTAATGCCTCTAGTAGGTGACCCCCCACGCGGTTCCAAAGAAAATCCCATGAATCAGGTGTTTTACCTCTGGCTTCTCTTAGGAACATTGTGTACAGATAAATGTCCAGGATTGTTTCATTAATTAGAGATAATCATTTAATCAGTAACAGGATGTTGTATACTACTGCAACAAGTTAATTATCATCAATTTTGGGCAAATGTCATACTGGTAATAATTTAAAAGTCCATGTTTTGATTAGCAGTTTTTGAAGGCTACAAATTTTGTGCAGTGGCATAGCCAGAGGGGGCCAGGGGGGCAATGCCCCCTCAAATTTGCTTTGTGCTACATTCTTGCCCCCCCCCCAATGAAATCCAGTGATGTATTCAAAATACTTCTTTTTTACATTTTTTTCAAGTTCTAATCACAAGTATTCATACCTCGGGGCTCATGTTCATACTTCATATAAGTTCAGAACTTGGTAATCAGACCGAGATATTACATTATTATCACATATTAGGTGCCTGTTAATACATATATTTCTAAGTAATTCCTATCATCAACCGTCATGGGGTTGTCCCCCTTAAGAAAAATCTTGCCCTCCTAACAATAGACTGCTGGCTATACCACTGTTCTTGTGTATAAAATCTGCTATCTTTACACTTGTACAGTAACTTGACTTTTTTACATAGCCTTTTGCGATGATGGATAACTTTATCCCTGGTAATAACCTTGTATCCATATGCCGACTGTTTCGACTATTTCCAGAGAACGCAAAGTTGTTCAGATTCTTGATCATTATTGTGCTTTTGATTATTCAGCTCTGCGTTTTTTTGTTCTCCTTTGTTGTCTTCTCTTTGAAGGTTGCAAAATTAATAATGTGGGGGTGGTCTATACCCCATGGGCCAACCTGAAGAAGACCGGAGACATGGCAATAGGACAAGTCGGCTTTCATAGACATAAAGAGGTCAGTTCATCGAGTAGCAATTTGACTATTTCATCTTGCGAGGATGAGAACCCTTAGATCAATATCTTTTTATATATATATATATATACATATATATATATATATATATATATATATATATATATATATATATATATATATATATATATATATATATATATATATATATATATATATATATATATTACTTTATACTATGGTAAATTGGTAACATACACACACTACAACACTTGTAACCTGTACAGGGATGGTAGCTAAAATACACAATTACAACACCAGCACCCAGTAGGGCGATAACTAGTATACCATGTCATATATATTGAATGAAGGGTACAGTATGTATCGCACCATGACCCTACTGAGTGTGCAGGTAAACCCTAATGGTATTAGTTCCTATGATACCATGTTCGTAACTAATAGGGTACTGGTAAATGGATTGGCAGCTCCAGATTTTTGTGCTGTGTAAAGAATGTTTGTAATAAACCATCCTGTCATTTCTTAGTTCAAAACATTCATGACTGTTTTTGAGTGCCTGCTCAATCAAACCTTAGTCAATTTCACATGTAGTGAAGGTCAAGGGTTTTGTCTATACTACCATACATACTTAGCTTATCATTTTAATCTCACTCTCCTCTTGAACCTGTTGGTTTCTATCTTCTCTCCATCCCTTGTCTACTAATCCTCTTACATAGGTCTCTTTTGTGTTCACCCTGCTCATTAACCTGTCTGTATTCTGTGCATGTTTTTGTCCCTTCTGTTACTGTAACTTGTCATTCAGACTCTGAAGCTGATCCTGCTAGGATCGAAACGTCAGGGCCTCTTACTTTTACACACAATTTTAATCTTATTTAGCAAAAGAATGGTGAATGCAATTTAAAGTACTGTAATGTTTTCGATTTCCCATTTGAAGTTTTTATACAATTTATTGTCAGATGGATAACAAATTTTCTACCCTTTGTATACCTTACATTAATGTTTTATATATTTGTATATATCATGTTTGTGTGTATTTTACTGTAAAGCGCCTTACAGCAATATCTGATTGGATAAGGCTCTATAGAAATTTTGTAAAATAAATAAATAAATAATGTTGTTTGTAATGATAATACTGTATGTCTAAGTGTATTTTTACCCTTACAACTGACAGGTGAGGACGATTAAAGTAGAAAAGAAGATTGGTGATATAGTAAACAGACTGAACAAGACGAAAGAAGTGAGAGAGGTCGATGTGAAGGAGGAGAGAGAGAAGAGAGACAGACGAGAAAGAGAAGACCAGAAGAAAGTCAAGAAGGAAGAAAAAAAGCAGGAAAAGCTAGCCATGAAACAGAAACAAGAACAGGACGAACTCAGGTAAATGCAGGGCCGTCTTAATGCATGGGCCCACTGGGCCCTGGCCCAGGGCCCCGCGATGTCAGGGGCCCCGCAACCGTAGTAACCCCATGTCTTAATCTGGGAGGAAAACTTATTGAATAGGCCAGAAAATGCCGCAAGTTCCGTAAGTTTCCCCAGTTGAAAGACTCAACACAAGGGTGTTACAAATGGTGAGTCCAGTATTGTTAGGTAAGGGATGGAGGGCGACTGGAAGATTACTCTTCTAGAATGTAATTCAGCTTTTAGATATATCACGTATGTTTTTCAGCTAAAGCTTTATGCTTTATTCGCGACATAGCGAGGGGTGGTAAATGCAGGCATGTCTATGCTTGAGCGATTGTCAAGGTTGTCAATTTTTCACGCAACTTATTTTGAACTCACTTGATTGAGGGGCCCTGTTCGATTGCCGGGCCCAGGGCCCGGTGATCTCTTAAGACGGTCCTGGGTAAATGAAGTCCACGATGTCTTAGAGATCAAACGTGTGTGGTGTGACCATGTTAACCCATCCTGGTCGATTGCAGTGTAAACAACAGGGGGACATTGTGGATAAGGCAGTGGACTTGTGATCTAAGGATTACAGGTTCGAGCCCTGGCCAGATCATTGCGTTGTGTCCTTGGGCAAGGCACTCCACTGCCTCTCTTCACCCAGGTGTATAAATAGGGACATGCGAGGTGACTTGTAAATATAATTGCGTGCGCCAGTTTGTGGCTGCACCCTATGGGAAGTCCCCCAGGGGACAAAAGGCTGTGGTGCACTGTGGTGCCACAGGAGAGATTGTTTGAATTGTGCACACTTTGGTGTGCAGGTGTGACAAGTTACAAGGGTTAAGAACAGTGCAGCGAGACTTATTGGTACGTTGTGCTATATAAGAACTGTTAATTAATTAATTAAACAACTACAGTATGGCAAATTGGTAGCACATGAAACCTCTGTATAATTTATAAATATATTGTGAGTGTGCAATGATTCATAGAGCTCTGCCTTGCAGTACCAGATATTGTTATTCGCAAGTATGAGCACTGTAAGTATTGGGAAAGGGAAGGATTGCAGATCTAACCTTGGGTGATGCCCTGACGAGTTTATAATGAGACAGGTAATGAGTCTGACAACTCTGACGTTACGTGATTGTAAGTTTCGATACATTCACCACTCTTACAGCACAACTATATTGCATCACACAAAATATGTCCTTTGACGATGTATCACGTTTTTATGATACTTAAAATCCTGTTATGCTAAACATCATCTCAAGGTCACTGGGGCACGCGCCCCCCTTTTTTTCCAAAATAGCAAATGTGCCTTACTGGAAAATAAAATGTGCCCCTTTGATGAAGAATCGTCTTTTTGATATCTTAACTTATAAGCCTTTGTTAATTTTAATATTTAATTTTAATTCTTCACATGCACCATAATAGTATTGATAGCATACTAACACATCATATATATTTAAGTGATATGGCTGGTGAGTACGGTTTATAGCATCACGAGTGGTGGTTGTGGAATGAGGAAGTGCCCCTCTGATGTTGTGCCTCCCCCCCACCACTCTTTGGAAGCTTCCTACCCTCCTGCTTGAAACATGCAATGTTTTATGTCATAATTTCTACATCCTAGTGCAAGTTGTAATGGCTGTAGAGTAACAAGTTGCCTTTGAGGATCTTAAATGCTACTTTTCCTTTAAAGGGTCTGTTTAGTGAAATGATTCAAATGAAGATTGCTGGTTTCCTTAAACTTCAAAAATCTTCAGCATTCAATTGACAGTTTAAGAATAACCATTTCTATGGTACCCATGATTGCTTGACAATCTTAGTGTTCTGATATCAATTCCAATACTTTTGTAACATGATTTTATTATCAAATACTCTGACAAACTTAGGATTTTTACCATAAAACAACACAATATAAACATGCTGTTGGTCATATCTTGGCTTTGCCGAATCATCTTCAGTTCTTGGTCACATGATTTATCACGGTTTCTTTAATTTCTTCTGTTTGTTTTATTTGACAGGAGTTATTCATCCTTAATGCAGTCTGACAACATGAAGAGCAATAGAGAGATGGACTCAGATGCCTCAGACGAGTTTATGTGACACAAGAGATCAGGTCTAGTCTTCCCACTCTTGAGGTCAAAGTTCACTCAGCCGGTACTGCTTCAAACTTACGTGCCACTCTGGATCAAACTGCACTAAATATCTCTTCACATCAGGATGGTTCTTCATTCAAGGTGGATGACCTCTTAACCCCGGGCCTTTCATGCATCAGAGGGAACCTGAACCAGGAGAAACTCATGTCAGTGTAGGAAGCCTTTGAGGGAAAAGAATAGGGCCTTTCTGATGAGAAGACCAGCTGTGAGGGCGAATGAAGAAGCATATGAGAAGGGCTGGAGACGTAACAGTCAGGGGTGCTGGTAGAAAGTGAAGAACAGTTTTTTCCAGCAATTGTTTTGTTGATCCAAACTAGATTTGGTATTATGGTTATAAACTGAATCACGTCTGGTTATAAACTGAAGTAATCACGTCTGGTGATATACTGAGGTAATCATGTCTGGTTGCAAACTGAGGAAATGGCATCTGGTTGTAAATAGGAATTGACATCTGGTTGTTAACTGAGGTAATCACGTCAGGATATAAACTGAGGTAATCGCACCTGGTTACAAACTGAAGTAATCACGTCTGGTGATAAACTGAGATAATCATGTCTGGTTATAAACTGAGGTAATCGCATCTGGTTATAAACTGAGATAATCACATCTGGTTATAAACTGAGGTAATCGCATCTGGTTATAAACCGAGGAAATCACGTCTGGTTATAGACAGCTAATCCTGTCTGGTAATAAACTGAGGTAATCCCATCTGGTTATAGACTGAGGTAATCATGTCTGGTTGCAAACTGAGGAAATGGCATGTGATTATAAATAGGAATTGACATTTGGTTGTTAAATGAGGTAATCACGTCAGGATATAAACTTAGGTAATCACACCTGGTTACAAACTGAAGTAATCACTTCTGGTGATAAACTGAGATAATCACGTCTTGTTATTAACTGAGGTAATCTCATCTGGTTATTAACTGAGTTAATCTCGTCTGGTTATTAACTGAGGTAATCCCGTCTGGTTATAAACTGAGGTAATCCCATCTGGTTATATAAACTGAGGTAATCCCATATGGTTATAGACTGAGGTAATCCCATCTGGTTATAGACTGAGGTTAACCTGTCTGGTTATAGACTGAGTTAATCCCATCTGGTTATAAACTGAGGTTATCCCGTCTGGTTATACTGAGTTAATCCCATCTGGTTATAAACTGTGCTAATCGCATCTGGTTATAAACTGAGGTAATCGCATCTGGTTATAAACTGAGGTAATCGCATCTGGTTTTAAACTGAAATAATCTGCTTATAAACTGAAGTAATCGCGTCTGGTTATAATTTGGAGGTACTCACGTCTGGCTAAAATCTTATACCAATGCTTGCTTTCTTGTAATGTTTCATTTGAAGATGCTCAACATTATCTTGAAATTTATGCTGTTTGAAAAAGTCAAATTCAGATTTAAGCTTCACACAGGAAGCATGCAAAATGATTTGATCTATTACGACTGGTTTGGTCACTTTGGCAGTTGCCAAAGACAACCCAAAATATGGCCAAGAGGGTCAACTCCTTCACCAGGACATCAATTCCATATTTTCCTCCAAAACAGACTTCATTTGGGATACAGCTTTTTATAATTCTTTTGCATGCATCATCCATGTTCTAGGGAAGAAGGCTTCATTGGTTTAATGTTTAATTGAGATAACTGGCAGGAAGTTTCGAGCACAGACCAACCTTTGGTTGATAACATTCCTCAAAGTTAATCCTGTTCCTGTTGTACTTCATTCATTAGACCAATTAAATTCAGCAACATTCACTTTTGGGTTTGCATTTCCTTTGTTTACCAGCTTTTAGCAGATATGAAGGTTTTGAAGACGTCAATAATTACACTATGAATGAACACAAATGACAGTACCTGAACAGGAAAATATTTGTAGGAATGTACCCGTTGAATGTACCAGTTAGCCAAATCTTTTACCAGTTTGATAATGAGCAAAACTTCTTCAAGGTAATAGCACTTCTGCCAAAAGGGAAGGATATCGTAGAAATTAATTGTAAAGGCCTGTGAAAACGATTCTGCAAGCCCCTGATGGCTCCTGTATGTAGATGGCACATCGGGGAACCGATCAAGGAAGGAGACATGGTTTGTACAGTAGTTGCAGTTGCAAAAAGGTTGGAACCACTGTAGAGACTATTTAGTGACACATGCCATAACTGGTCAAGTTTTTAAAAAAACTTTCTCTGGCATTTACTGACAGGTTTGGAAAATGATGTATTTGCATGATATTTATAATTGAGTGAAAAATTCTGGTATTTACAAGTTTTAAGGTGACAATAACTTGAGTTGGGGAATTTTTAATACCATCAAGCACTGTGGATTTCTTTTTTGGCTTCACTTTTACTAATAATTTTATGAAATGATTAAGTTGAGAAATACTTACTTGGACAAACAACAAATAATATAACAAAGCAGAGGAGGAGATTAACAAATTTAATTTTGAATTTTTCATATCTGAAAAGTGATATTATATACAGTAATAGATTGAATTAATAACATCATGTTTGTTAGTAAAAATCAACACATTCTTATTGCCTTACTTTCATCCTCATCAAAAATCACACAGGCAGCTAATGGTTCATCATATCTTAAGTCATTTTGATAATTAAAATTGATTTCTCTCTGGTTCTAACAACTGGATTATTTACACAAGAAATGATGTTTTGAAGTTCCAACCTCACATATAATGTGAAAAGTAAAATGTAGACTCAACTTGAAATAGACAGTTCCAGGTATCAACTGGATCATTGAGACAACATTCCACTAATGATTCGAACTGCAAAATCGAGAACTTGTGAAAAAGAAATCAGAGATGAGTTTTACAACAAAAGTTTGTATCAGGTATTACGAATTATTACATCCAAGTCACATATCATGCGACAGGTTAGAAATTCTGCTGTAAAATCAAGTGAAGTACTACTACTGTAAGTGAAAATAATAAGCGATATAAGGTGCATGGTTGATATTGTATCAAAATAGGATGGCTGGAAACTACAACTACTGTACGACACACATGCCCAGTTGAAATCGCCAAAAAAAGGGTGAATTCACACAAACTGGAAGTTCAGCAGAAGATAACTAATCAAAAAAATAATGTGCAAAAAGTTTTGACCTCATAAAACTACATGTATCAAGGATTGACCATGAGAAACAGATACTGTCATGTCAAAATATCGGCGTGAAGAAAGTTTGAACAGAGAAAATATGACATTTGGTTGTGAATAAAAGTCGTCTTATGATATTTAAGCCATTAGCAACCATGGTCTGGTGGTTACCATACTACAGATATATATAGGAACTACAATGTACCATACCTACTAAACATATTGTCACTTGAAATTTAGTTCAATACAAAAATGACATCAGGTTTAATGGCATTTTTAGGGGTACACTTAAGGGGTTTGAAAGAAAAACTTACAGACCATGTTAATATTGTGGGATATAAGTTTCCAAAGTTGATTGGATTTAATGTAAAAGATTAATCTGGAGTAATAATTGCAAAGTTGGGGTCACAAATTACTACTGTGATTTTCTCAGGAAGACTTACTATCAAGATTATCATTAAACACTGCATGTAAAGCAGCTTTATGTTGCTATTAACTGCTGCTACTAAAATCCCATGACAATTCATTTCATATTCTTGGCTACTCCAGTTTCATTTCGACAAAGAAAATGTGTTATTGTATTATAAAAAATCACACAACTGTTGGCATAACAAAGTCTGTTACTCTTGTTACTAGTCCATTTCTCCTGTGAAACTACCCTGTACTCGCTAAACTGATGTTCACTAGGTGAATAAATGAAGGGAATTATCTCGGTGTGATCAATGGTTAGTACAGTATGTACAATACTTCATAAGATTTGTAAACTTGTCAGGAAATAAACAACTCAATGGTATAAAGTATTGTTTGTAACTGACTATAGATAGAGCATGTGTAAACAATGGTGACAAAACCACATAGCTGTTATAGAAAAAAAAAAGCAGTAACCAACTGTTACAGTAAAGCTTTGATATCTTCAAATTGTTAAGTACAACTTAACTCCAGTTTATAACTTTAAGCAATTTAATTATCTCTGGCCTCATAAACTTACATTGTCTTTAACTGCATGGACACTTACACAAATCAAATTTGTCCATAAAAGATTAAATTGTTCATTGAAATAAGTTAACTGAAATAAGTTATAACATACACACATGTGTAATCAAGTACAGCAGGTCACTAGTGGGCCAATCTGGATACTACCTCACAGAGTAGCATACTATCTGATACAGCATATAGCAGCTCTCTTAGATACAACAGAGCAGAGACACTGTATTTTAGGGCTGTGAGTTTTCGTTTAAAGACCTAAAAGTTTAAACGGCCGATTTTTTGTTCGTTTAAACGTTTAAACGAAATTTTAAGCGAAATCGCGAGAAAACGCCGAGCACGCATAGCGTGCGAGCATAAAGGCGTGGGGTCCAGGGGACCGCCCTAGGGCCCTGGTGGGGCAAAGACTGTACAAATACTGTATAAATAATACAGTGTATTATTTATACAGTACTGATTGCTTTTGCAGTGTCAAAGAATTAATGTACCAGAAGTGTGTATAACTAAATAAAATATCATTTTTAATAGATATTCAAATTAGGGCTACCTGTTGCTACAGCACCTGAGTAATTTCCTAACACTAATATCTCTGGTATTGAACACATATTGTACAGTATAAGCATTGACATTAGACTTGTGCTACTGTACATGTAAATACACAATACAGTATCTACTTTTCTCCCAAACTTTCGAATGATTTAAATTTCTGCGATCCACATCAGCAAAAATTAGCATTCCCAAATCCTTGTGCAAAGTATTTGTTCGGAACAGGGCTCAAACATAGGTAGAAAAGTCAACTCGGGATTTGTCTGGTGCTAAAAATGGCACTACTGTACAGTAGATAATTTCACTACAGATTCCATAAATTCCTCACCATGATAGTCAAAATATGGCAAAAGAATTGCTCCAGAGGGGCCCATGGTATCAATCTCTTAGAAGCTACTGTACTTAAGAACTTGGCTTCAGATCTATGTTCGAGCCCTGGTTCAGAACAGTTAATAACTTGCTGACTCATATTGGATATTGATTCTACAGTACTATCATGACAGAGAAGTTAAAGTATTTGACAGTCCTGATGCAGCAGTACCACACTTTACTGGTAGATTTGACAAAATATGAAAACTTAATAAACTTCATGGGTATGTAACTTGTTAGCAAAATACTGGGATACAACAAAATCATATTATATGAAATAAATTAACAAAGTCGAAACTCATTGCACAAGAAACAGACCATTATCATCTACTGTAACTGCCAGATCAATAGATTTAAACTGAAGTATGGTGGTACTGTGTCCTTCTGTGAGACAATGCAATTTCATGCAGCAACCTCAACATGCTAATATAAAGCTTAGGCTTCTGCCATTGAAAACCTTCAGACTGTTAGATTGGCAAGTTTTTACCACATTTCTCAGCTCTTAAGGCCGACAGTAATGTACACAGACCTGCAAGTAGTTTGTTTTGCAAAACGGTTCTGTGTCAGTTACTTTGCTTCCTCAATTCCTAATTTTCTTGACACCTCGACCCAACTCTTTTTTTTCTCTGCTGAACTATCTGGTAGGAGACTCAATCCAAAGACACAAGCTTAGTCCGTCATCCTTTCTCTTAGATCTGTGGTACTGTAACTGCAGACACACCGCCAATGTCAGTTCACATGACGTAAAGTACAAAGCCGTTTTGCAATCTTGAAATAACATCCAGGGGCCGCCTTCAACATACATGTGAAAGCAACAAAAAAATGTACAGTATTTAAAAGTTTACAGACTACTGTAACCCTGAGATCAATACGAAACAAGTTTTGTTTACTTCTGACAGTCTGAATCTGTACTATAAAATCGTTGACAATGTTCAGGTCATCTCCAGGTCATTCTATAGCTCTGGTCCAGTATGAGATCATGCAGCAGTTGTAGAGAATCTTGTCCAGCTCAGTAAAGTTGTAGCATACCATAGTATCACATGTGATTTCAACAATGATGGTTAACTTAACACATACTGTATGTTAAAGTTATACTTCCAAGTACAGTAAGAACATCACTGATTGTAAGGTAAATAAAACACAGTCCAAACAGTTCATGACATCACTTACTGTAGAACTGGTACAGTTTTGCTCTGCTGTAGAATTGTCTTAAATGTCATACTGTTCCTTTCAGAGTAAAAAGTTTGGCGTGAGTTAATCTATGCATTGGCTGGATTTAGATTCTGAATTTTGTTTTATTGTTCCAAGTAAAGCCACACAAATTTGTTGAAAGATACATAGTATATCGATGATTATTCTTAAGAAACCACTGAACCCAGTGAAATTAATGAATAGAAATTTCACTTGGCCATATCCATAATTATCAATGTTTTTCTCCATCATAGCTTTCCATATACTGAAGGTAAAGAAAGTACTGGCATTTCTTTCCAAAATATCCTAATTTCCAAATAAATGGTACAGCATCTTGTGAGATGTTCAATTCAATGTCTATGGACCTTTGATCAGTCTTCCAGTTACTGTAAATGTCATGTTCTGTTTTCTGCCAAACTCCTAGATTACAGTAACTGTAAGTGTTGAGATCAGAGCTTCATCGCTTTGGCTAAATCCCGAAAAAGGCTGATCTCGGTATGCCACTGTTTACAGTAGTACAGTCCAACAAATCAAACCATGTAAAGAGTATTTATTTAGTCTGAGTACTGGAAAACTCAAATTGAAAGGTATCACAGGAATAGTTTTCAAGATGCTGTTATTTTTGATTCCCAATCCACTGCTGTTCCATAGATAGGTAGTCATTCCTCTTGGGTAACCAAACGACAGGAATAATTGACAAGATTTCACAAACTTTGAGCAAGTCTCAAACATTTCTGTTTTTAGTTTTAGTGCACTAACACACTATTGCTAGGAACAAGACACTTGCATAAGAAATAAAATTGAAAAAAAATTCTGTCATATATGCATCATCAAGTTTTCTTTTCCTCTCTTCCAAAATCAAAACAAATTCCTTTTTAGTCCTTCATTAATTTGAAATACTCATCAACTTTGAAAACATCAGTCTGTCTGTAGCCATGACTGAGATTAAGGCAACAGTTCTTTTGCATATTGTACTAAAGGTACTTGAGGCCTTTTCAGTATTGGCCTGAATTATTTTGTGATAAAATACAGTACTTCACCGAATCATCAAAGTTCAACATAGATTGATGTACTATGAGCACTGCCTGATTTCATTTGCAACGATGGAAAAAAGGGTCCTAGATAGCCTGGTTCAAAGTCATTTGTTGTTATTTTCTGCTCAGTGAAGTAGGCTACCGACAGTATGATTCTTGAAAATGCTCTTACATTGTGCTGTCACTAGGCAACATTCACACTATGCTTGTTCCAGTTAATATATTGCATAATTGAGTGTGTTACTGTTAGTTCGCCCAGACTTATTTAAAGTTCAAGTTACTATTTGAGATTGGTGAATTGTTGTTATTTTTTACTGTTACGTTACTGTTACATTACAATCTATAATTTGTGAAGTATATAATGTAGGCTTTACACATGTTACTGTGCGACTAGTAACAGTCCCACTACAAAAGCTAGGCCGACACTGCCCATGAATCATGATATAGCCTTGCACTAGTTACACCCTGAATTAATGTGGTGCTAGCCTAAGTTAGGTAGGCTAAGGCTTAATGTTTTTACTCCCCCAAGATATATGATCATCATGCTGGATTTGCATCACAAGTTCTGTCACATAAAATGAATGCACAGTTTGGATAGCAACTATAGCATATCAACGCTACTGCTATCACGAAAACTATGCTGCATATAGCGCACGGTTTCCGCTCCAACACGAAACTGGTTAAATAAAGCACAATAAACATTGTGTGGTTATGAAGAATCGCTGGGGTCAAGAGAGACTTCGGAAGCGGTATGAGAAGCACCGGAATAAGCCACTGTAAGCAATACATGATGGTTCTTGTTAGATAGCTGTCACGAGCAAGTCTAGGATTGGTTACTCTGGTCCAAATACTGTACTGTTGTTGCCTTATGTAGTGAATTGCCAGTAAGCCTACATGTAATACAGTATACAACATAAGCGAAGTCGTCCAGGACTACTTTGCAACTCCTACACTTGCAAATAAACTACACTATGAACTGCACGTAACGCTGTTGTACTGTGTTAAATGGCTAGGCTACAGTCGCTTGGCTGTGCATGATATGTGATCACATGATCAATAGTTAGTGTCTTCTTCAGCCGTTTCTTTTATGTTATATAATGTGACTTTATAATGAACAGTTATTTTGAGGCTCGTGAAAAACTTGACAATGTAATTGTTACAAACAATAAATGACTTACAAACTGAGAAACCAAATTGTTAAATTTTCTGGACGGAAAACAGTAAGAGAGGATCACAGAAGGGTAAAGCAAATGCAGACAAATAAGATCCGTTTTTTTTAGCATTTCACAAGTTTAATCAGAAAAATGTACACATGTAGAAATATTAACCATTTCAGGCATGGGCGGCGATCATGGGGGGAGGAGACGGGGGGGCGGGGGAAAAGACTCCCAAATA
This sequence comes from Apostichopus japonicus, assembly GCF_037975245.1. Lineage (NCBI taxonomy): Eukaryota > Metazoa > Echinodermata > Holothuroidea > Aspidochirotida > Stichopodidae > Apostichopus > Apostichopus japonicus. Next base: position 31,995,751 of record NC_092569.1, on the reverse strand, counting down.
TCATAGGTGGGGGATATAGTATCTAATATCCCCCAATATTTGTTGGCATAGTTTTTTTTTTGTGGCTATAAACAGAAAATAATGCGTGAGATATTTATTTATCCAAATCATATTTGGCGGCGGCGCCACAGGCGTAGGAGCCTAATTTGATTTGGGGGGCTGTAACGACTTGCCCGAAAAATAAAACCATTTTTTTTTTGGAGCGCTCCGCGCGCGTTCAACATGTTAATATGCATATCATATAGGCATTCATCGGTTATTACATCACATGCCAATAACATACAATCATTTTCCGTGTTATACACATCCCTATTGGTTAAGGTATGCTGTATTGGCTCCAAACATGCTAGATATTCAAATATGGTCACCTTTGGGCAAAATTATTAAACTGTTTTTATTACAACCTTCGAGGAAATTTTCCTCACTGGGATATTCAGTCATCTTGTGTGTTCCTTAAAAATGTCGGACTCGAACAATTTGGAGAGTATAAAGACCTCGAGGAAAGCACTTCTTGAAAACTCCTAGCTGCCCTAGCAATAATAGCGTGCTTTTATGTGGGGCTATACTGACTACCTTTAAGGAATGGTTGTAGGTATCTCTTCCAAAATTTGACATTTCTTACGTGAGTGTAAGTGCGAGTTCGTTTATTGATTTGAAGACAATGGTCATTTACCTTATGTGAATTCTTATGTCAATACTATTCCATTTGAAAGTACTAAAAACATCAGGGGATCTAGTGTCATAGCCAGCATCTGAAGTAAGTCGTCCGGCAGTTTTTTTTTGTTTTTTTTTGTAGACAGAGAATTCTTTCAAGGTCACTGTTTCTACTTGTGCCCCATATGGCACTGCAATAGCTCAAGATTGGCAAAACATATCCATTGTCAAACATGATTCGGGTTTCCATGTCAGTAAAGGGTTTGACACGTCTATGACAGCCATTGTCTTACCTCCTTACATACATGATCTACCTGTGCTTGCAATCGTTTACCCCATAACAACTATTCACATTGTACATTATGAAGAGCCGTACGTGCATGCCATCAATCTTAACATGGAGTGTACTCATATTTGAAAGTATTGCTAACCGCTGATTTGAGCCATATTAACATCGTTTTCCTTTTATCTGTTTAACTCACCATTTTGTTTCGTTTTAACACCACTCGTTAATGTTAGAAACATCTCCCTCTAACATAATATTTAGTGTCCTGAATGTATGTATCAAATAATTAGATTGTTGTGTTAACCTCTTACACAGGGGCTGCGATCTGTTTCAAATATGGGGGGGGGGGGGGGGACTTTGCTTGGATGCAGGCGAATTACTATCAAAGCGGAGCGCCACCATTGGTTGGCGCGCAGCGTACAAGAAAATTTCTGGGTTTGATAGCCCCCCCAGATCACCGGAAATGGCACTTCTCGGGCTTGAAAATGACCAACCAGATGTACACTTTTGCCTGAGAACTTAGTTTTTCCTAACAGTTTTTTTTTTCATTCATAACCTTTTTTCAAGATTGTCACCAGTCAGTAGTCACACATCATGTTCGATCTCATTGCCGATCTCCTGTGGATCATTCCTTTTGTAGGTAATTCTACGTAACGCCCACATACCCGTCAGCCCCACTTTTCAAGGTTTTAAGCCCATTATTTGTTCAGAATTTGAATAATAAATTCATTTCAAAACATACCCATAATTTTGCACAAAATTTCGTCTGTGGACACCAATATAGAAAAAAAAAACCTCAACCCCTAATAGACCGGTCGAAATTGCACGAGTAGAGGGAAGTATGATGAAGAATGTTGGTCAAGGAATTTTCGAAAATTCAGACACAGTTAAATTATTGGTGTACAAATATTAAAACTTCTTATAACAGCTACCATAAAACTTCGATATCATAGAAAATACCCATATAACACTCCTAGAGGGGGAGGGCGGTCTCCACCCTTCACCCCCCCCCCCTCCCTTGGCTACGCACCTGCGGTGAGAAATCTTGTAGGAAACAGGCCAAATGGAAACCCAGTGAACCCATATCGATGTGGATCATATATATGATTGTACGTACAAACACTCATACACAAGATGCAAACCAAATTTCATTACGGATGCAGTCCGTCTAGCTATTCATTTAAAAAAAAAAGGTACAAACTATATGTATGTAACAAATATATAGTAACAAGTTGTACTTTGTGAGACATGTACGTGTTTTTTCATGGATTTTAGATACCGGTAAAACTAGATATAGGTCTATGGTTTGAGAATTTCTTTGGTAGATTTGAATACCTTTTTTCTGTTCGGTAGGAAATACATTACATCTAATACTGCTGTTTAGAATATGAGTCAAGCTACCAGCGATCTCTTCGGCATGCATAGTATTTTAGAACATAGGCACCGATTCCATCTTGACCTCCGGATGCGTACGGAATATTATATTCTACACCCTCTGGTATTTTGGAAGATATATACGTACGACTTAACATATCCCAAATAACTTGAGGTGTTTCCAAGGGCGTAGGAACCGGGGGGCTGGGGGGCGCCAGCCCCACCCCCCCAGTGAAAAATGTGGAGGGGCGAAAGTATCATTCCGCCCCCCCCCCCCCCCGCTTCGCAAGTCAGAAAACCCCTTTTTCATTTCTAAATGAGAAAAAAATCTCATTTGGAGCACCAAATTGCATCTAAGGCCAGGTGAAAATGCAAAATTATATACAAAATGGAGTGGGTGGGTTGAAGTGTGCTATATTGCACCAAATTGCATCTGAGACCACCTGGAAATGCAAAAAAAAAATCACACACCCTCTCCCCTTAGACCCCTGCCCAAGGCCGGCCATCAGTCTTCAGCCCCCCCCCCCCCCCACCAACTCAAAAGTACCTTCCTACGCCACTGGGTGTTTCACACATTGTCGTCATAGTACCGTGAAGCAATCGAGGTAACAACAAATGTTAAAGGTATTTAATATCTCAAGAGTGTCTGATATTTTTTTCTCATTCATAATTAACATGTTTATTCTTTAGTTTAGTATCATTTGACTGTGACATTTCTATACCGCTAGCCCGGCAGCCCAGTGCAGTTTGATAAAACGAACGAAATGTCTCTTGACAGTGATTAAACACTGGGGTGTGTACATTGTAAAAAGACACTGCATTTGCCATTCAGACAGATCTCAAAAGAATCATTAGTAAGTTTATGAAAATTAAGTATTCCCATGAACTTTATTCTAAAAAGACAATGGAAGCTCAAATCTATGTTTCATTGTCGGAGTCATCACTCCAAGATGGTTCAGTACCCGAACATTCCAAACCGATTTTGAGTGGTACCTTGCATATTTAATCTGGGTCAATGCTACGCTAATGGGCATTTGGGCCATATTTGGGGGCATCTGACGGGCCCTTAGCAGCAGAAAATTTGTCCGGCATAGGCCATTCAGTACTTTGTGGCATTCATGCACTAAGTTGACATTGGTTTCAAGTGGTACCTCGTTCGTTTGATCAGATGCATTTATTTAGGGCCCTTCCTGGGCGTCTGGCGGGCCCTTTGCAGCAGAAAATTTGTCTGGCATGGGCCATTCAGTACTATGTGGCATTCATGCATTACGTTGACATTGGTTTCAAGTGGTACCTCGTTCGTTTGATCAGATGCATTTTTGGGCCCCCTTTCACCGGCCCCAGGGGCCACATGCAGCAGAACGACCACGGCAGACATCCACTTTTGGATATACTGGGTTTTCCCACAAATGTTCCAATACTCAGATATTGGTAACTCGTTCGTTTGATCAAAGTGCACTGTGCTGCCGGGCTATACGCCGCTGGCAGATCACTGATCAAGAAATGGTTGCATGCAATGCTCAAATTTGAAGTTGGTGGCGCTATAGCATTTAAACCGAATGCTTCAGTGAAAGGGCAACGCACTGTTCTAATCAGATTCGTCCGTGCTGAGACAACAGTGAATAATGGCCGCCCTCATTGCTCGAAGATGCGCTCTTACAACAGTCAAAAGATGTCTTCTTAGAACTCCGGCAGCCACAATGGCTACGGGTAATGCTAATGTCTATGTTTTGTCCCATTCTTTGTAAAAATCAGTCGCTGAGATGAGGGTACCTTACCAAGAGTGTTTTCATATGATATTCAAGTGAGCGTAAAAAATCCGTGGCATGACATTATGATGTGTATGTTAGGCTACAGAGCCTAGCCCTAACCTTACCGTCTTTGCTTGACGCTACACTGATGCAAAGATGTAAATAGGCCTAGCCTTGGCTAGGTCTAATTTAGGCACAATGCAAGGACCGTTACAACTAAAGGTTAGGTCTCCCTCAAGTGAAGCTAGCGACGATTATTCTCGAACATTGGTATATTCGATAATCAATGAGGAACAAACTTCATTCACTTCAAATTTGTTACCTAAATTATAAACACAAAATAAGGGTACCGTTGTTTTCCGCACACGTTACTTTCCGCTGAAACAAAACGGTGTTTTCCGCACACAAATTTGTCAGCGGAAAACAACGTTTTTTTCAGCGGAAAGTAACGCTTTTTTTTTGGAGGGACAGAATAACTTACTGAATTGATTAGGCACATGGAATGATTTAGGAAGGTGGAGAAGATAGGATTTAACTGTAACAGGATCGGCCATGATTTTAGATGTAACTCGTAAGAAAGGTGGTGCAAAATGCGTGTTCGACTATTGAAACAGCCTTTATGTTACTTATACAGCCATTTCCAGCGAAAATCAAAGATACCGCCTTTTACAAATTTTTTTTTTAAACTATCATTACGCGGACCGCAGTTTTAAAACTTTATTAGATAGTCAATCCTTCATAACGCGGGTGTCCCTTTGCCCTTTTATCGGCCGACCACCACATACTTCTTTAATAATCCCTAATTACACACCCCCAAGCCTCCTCTGTATTATAAGCAGCTTAACTTTTCTGACATGAACTCAGACTAACCATCCTTTATCGACGTTCTTTGATACTTTCTCATGTTATTTTAATCATCCTGCCTGAATTTGGTATCCTAAAATATGCGAAAAATATAGTATACAGGAAGGTGAAAAAAAGGTGTTTTCCGCAGAAGAATTTTTTCAGCGGAAAGTAATCAGCGGAAAGTAACGTATGCGGAAAACAACTGAAACCCAAAATAATGGTCTGAAATCTGAATGCAAATTTAGAGCCCCTAGGTCTAGGCCTAACGAGCCTAAATAAGTCATTAATGTAACTAAGTTTGGTTTAGTAGAAGAATAAAAATGATCAGGCTGCACTCGCTCATTTCAGATTTAAACCTCACCAAGTATATCATTTTTGACCCATGTCTACTTTTTATGAACATGTGGAATACTTCTGCTGTGGGTCTACTTAAGTTACAGATAAAGGCTGAGAGCACAATAGTATTACCAAACTTGTGAACAAGTTGTAACCATAATATATTATAAGCTTATCTGTTTAACATTCAAGACTTTTTGACATAAGAGTCTTTTAAAGCTGAGTAAGTAAGCATCAAATCAATAGTTTATGATTATTTGCCTCTGTGTTAAAAAAGAAAAAATCACATAGGGAACTTGTACAAATGTTTTTCTTTTAAATTACAAAACTGCTCCCAGTTCCCACCAAGTGTCCCCTAGGCCTAACTTATGATTAGCCTATGTTATGGCAACCTACAACAGACAAATACCAATTTGGTAAAATTGAAAGAAAATGCATCACAGCAGTACTGCCTCTATTGCTTGATTGTAAATATTTCAGTGACTGATTGGCAATTATTTGTTAAGCCTATTTGTTAGGCCTAACCAGTGGTCTCAACTGTCTCTGATATATTTCAAATAATGTACAATGGATTAATTGTTGTGATCAGCATGAGACTAAAAATGGATATATAATTTGGTCTAGCCTAGTTATTTCACAAACTTGATAAATTGTTCAGGTCCTAACGCCCCATAATCTTAAGTTATTGAGAAGGAAATTACAAAAGTGCTGCAAATTTAATTGTGCATCCAACATAGTTAGTGAAAGTGGTAGACCTGTGGAGAATTGGAGACAAAGTTATGAGCATCTACATGTGATATATCTGTCCCAGAAAGTAGTAACTTGCCCCTCCCCTCCCCCCACCCCTCCCTCCCAAAGAAAAGAAATGGAAAAAAAATAAAACCATTATTTTATAAGGCTACATTCCTTCTTGGTGGAATTGATCATATCAATGTGACTGTGTCACCAAGCCTGGCAGTTTCTGGAATAAGCAAACAATGTGTGATTGATTAATTTTTACTGTTTACACAGCAGACATCATTTATTAATGGGTGACTATTTGTACAGTATTTTAATGAAATTTCCTTGTGAACATTTGTGTTTAATTTTTCTCTTGGATAGGTGGAGGAATCCCAGAGTACTACGAACATGCAACGGGTGCAGAAAAAACTGAATTAGATTTGTTAAAGAAAGGAGAAAAGGTAATTAACTACTATAAAGGGTTGGGGAGGGGAACCTAATTAATTACTATAAAGGGTTAATTAGGGGTAATTAATTACTATAAAGGGTTGGGGAGGGGAACCTGTACAAACTTATCACCTGGCTAAAATGATGTTTTCTCAGCTTACCAAAAAAGTTGTAGTAAAATATTTTGTTGGAACCATGTCCCTTCATGTGGAATCAAATAGAATTTCACCATTTTTGCACCTCTTGCCAAAAATGAAAGAAAAGATGCCAGCGCATATAAATTGCTAATAATACTTGCTAATATCAAAATCCCATTGGCATTTTCCTTGAGTTAATACAAACGTTGACTGCAGAACATATTGAAACTTGTAATGGTTGTCTCTCCAACCCTTGCTTGAATCTTGATTCCATTATATTTCATTAGTTAACATGAAGCTGTGTTTGTGCATCCAATGTAAGATAAATAAATGAGTCCAAAGAGCTGTAGCTCAATGTTTCTTTGCCAGGTGCTGTATGCTATATTATACGGTAAGATCGTCATGGTAAAACATTAACAACTCATTGCTATTTCTACTGTGGGGATGTTCATTAATTACTATTCTTTCATGTAATACTTGGTAAGCCTTTTGTTTCTGTCATCTGGTCTTGATAAAAGTGATTAGTTGAATGAAAAGTGTAACCCAAAAGTGCTAAGGTTATATTAGGTAAAGAGTTGTAATGTTTCTTGTAGGGATCAAGAAGAATATGTATCCAATAATTCATGGCAGTGCAGTTCAATAGTGAAGCAGGAGGGGATTATAAACAATGTAATGTCAAAGGTCACCTTGATCACTGTAGTTAGAAAAACCTGGATTGTTCAGCAATTTGATTGTACTAAAGAACAGCAGCTGTTTTGCTGTACTTAACAATACAACCAATCTTACATGGATAAAACCAAAGAAACTCCCCCCCCCCAAAAAAATAAGAGTATCGCAAGCATACTTAATGTCACATTTGATAAGGAGGAAGCAAAAGTGCTCTGGTCTGGTCACTGGGGGGGGGGGGGGGCAACTGCTCGACTGCATGGTCACTCTGCTCTCACTGGTTTATGTGTTATCTGAGTGTACACTTCCAGATCCATTCACTACAAAGTTTTTCTTCTCATCCCTGGGATGTCTGTAACTTTATTTCCTTGTTGAAGTATCACCTAAGCAATCACAATGGATTGCCAAGCACTTTGACATTTATGGTGAGACAGTGAGCTTTTCCTATCATACAGAAACGTACTACTGTAGTTGTCCTCAGGAAGTTTGTAAGGACTGTTTCTGCTGATCAACGTGGCATCCAGTTCTCCCAGATAGGCGAACAACCAGGTTAAAAATCAGTTGTGTGTGAAGGTTCATCGGAACCATCAAAACTGCTGCACAAAATTTGAACGATAAATTATTCTCTGAATAGGTATTGGTACAAAAGTCCACTGCTGTTGTACAGTGTACCTAGACACTTTAAGTATGTCTACATTTCAGTGGTCGTCTTGATTTAGCATACTACTGTAGCTAATGGTTTCTTTATTGTTATTTACTTCAATAGGATCCTTTCAACCTGGACCTAAAGAGGGTTCCCATTGGAACCAAAGAGAAACCAATTGAAGTCACATCATCATTTACAAAGAGAATTATAGGATGTATTTGTAAGTATTTTTTACTCCTTCTCAATTCTGATTTTAAGATTTAGTCAAAAAGGAAGCGAGGTTGTCCATGGATAAGGAAAAATGAGGCACAGTCAGTCTTTAATATTTTTACTCTTATCAGCTTTGCCAGTCTGTCACAAATATTAAATATAATAATAATACAGCTTCAGGTTGTATGAACAACATCCTAAGTAGGTCTTTCAACAACCTGCTCTGTTCTAATGGGGTGAAAAGAGTTCAATTGTTTAGCCCACATTGGCAGGGTTTGCCCTTTGAGACACTTTTGGGAGTGTCATTAAATGCAGATCCATTGCAAATCATAGGCTGTTGCAGAATAAAATCTTAGATTAGTGAATATGACATTGAAAGATAAAAAGTTGGCAATATCTTTATTAACTCCATGATTCCAAAGCACTTCCTCCCCTTTAAACCTAGCGAAACCCTTCTCCTTGTTTCTTGTTTACCAAACTTTGTTTTTTTACGCCAAACTTTTTACCAGGATAACTTGATTTTACCAGAAATGTTTCCAATCATTCTTCATGTTATCAACACCAGGTCGCTGTCCCGGTCATGGAAAGAAATCATATCAATAGTTGGGCTACTGTGTTCATTTTAGCCAAGAAGATAACTCAAAGGATCTTTCGCAAGGATTATCAAGATTTGAAAATCGTGTCATTTGCAGGTCGGCACCACCAACACCTTGGGAAGTATATTTCTGCCTTTTGATAATATAGTAATTTTTTTCTTTCCCTGTCCTATTTCAGGTGAAGAAGAACAAACACACATCAACTGGATGTGGTTACACGAGGGCCGTACTCAACGCTGTACCTGTGGCAGTTACTACCAACTAGTCAAGGTGGATCCTATACTAGGAGGCCACGGAGGCGGCCATTGAGTTCATTTAGACGTTTAGATCTTTCCTGACCATCAGACCTCCCCAAAGTGTTTGCTGTACAAAGAAAATAAAAGGAAAAAAAAAATCTAGATGTTGTTGGACGTTATCGTCTGTATGAAATACACCAGGGTCGTCACCACTGGTCGATGGCACCTGGAAAAGGTTTTGATGTTTCAAATTGAGGTTGCTGTTCAACCATTAGAGATTTATATTTCAAATGTGAAGGAGAAAACAAAGATTTTAAGAAAGGAAGCTGAAAGCTTAATTTTATTTGAATGGAACCGTCTACTAAAACATTTTCAGGCAATCACAAATGTTTATCGTTGTATTTACCCCCCAAATCTCTACCACATGTGGTATAACCTGTGAGGAAAATGTCACTGGATGCAAATATTGTAGGCATTTTCTTCATTTATGATGTTGGAATATGACCAAACTTGTGTTATCTGTCAAAACATACCCTCTCAAACATAGTTCTTGGAATTAAAAATCAAGTTTAGTTCATGTTTAGATCACGTTATTTTCTTTATTAGATATAATAGTTGAGCTGATTCAAACAGATGCAACAACTGTACTTGTTACCTCTTTGCTCAATCCACCTAATCTTCTTCTGTTATATGCAATTCATGAAGTCAACCTTGTTGTAATGAATGTCATTGGTGAATAGTTTGAATAAAACCTTAAGCTGTAAGTTTCCGAAGAAAATGCAAAAATGTTTTTGTCTCTTATTTGACTTGCTGAGAAGAAAAGGGCATCTCTCATGAATATATTAAAGTTAATTTCATGTTGCAGTTGTCATGGTAACTGATTTAACAAAGGGGAGGAGAACATAACTCCTCCAGAATGAGGTTTCACACATTTGAACAAAAGAAATATGGTAACCCTACACGAAGCTGTTACATAAAACAGATAAAAACAGGGTGAGCATACTGACAAGCTAGTGGCCCAGGGACTAGAGCAGTGGGGGAGCTCACTACCTGATAACTATGCTAATGTGCCAGTTTTGATGCATTATCTTGGGCTTTACAAGCCAGCGGCCCAGGGACTAGAGCAGTGGGGGAGCTCACTACCAGATAACTATGCTAATGGGCCAGTTTTCATGCATTAACTTGGGCCTTACAAGCCAGTGGCCCAGGGACTAGAGCAGTGGGGGAGCTCACTACCTGATAACTATGCTAATGTGCCAGTTTTGATGCATTATCTTGGGCTTTACAAGCCAGCGGCCCAGGGACTAGAGCAGTGGGGGAGCTCACTACCTGATAACTATGCTAATGTGCCAGTTTTGATGCATTATCTTGGGCTTTACAAGCCAGTGGCCCAGGGACTAGAGCAGTGGGGGAGCTCACTACCTGATAACTATGCTAATGTGCCAGTTTTGATGCATTATCTTGGGCTTTACAAGCAAGCGGCCCAGGGACTAGAGCAGTGGGGGAGCTCACTACCTGATAACTATGCTAATGTGCCAGTTTTGATGCATTATCTTGGGCTTTACAAGCCAGTGGCCCAGGGACTAGAGCAGTGGGGGAGCTCACTACATGATAACTATGCTAATGTGCCAGTTTTGATGCATTATCTTGGGCTTACAAGCCAGTGGCCCAGGGACTAGAGCAGTGGGGAGCTCGCTACCTGATAGCTATGCTTATATGCCAGTTTTGTTGCATTAACTTGGGCCTTACAAGCCAGTGGCCCAGGGACTAGAGCAGTGGGGAGCTCACTACCTGATAACTATGCTAATGGGCCAGTTTTCATGCATTAACTTGGGCCTTACAAGCCTGTGGCCTAGGGGCTAGAGCAGTGGGGAGCTCACTACCTGATAACTATGCTAATGTGCCAGTTTTAATGCATTAACTTGGGCCTTACAAGCCAGTGGCCCAGGCACTAGAGCAGTGGGGGAGCTCACTACCTGATAAATATGCTTATGTGCCAGTTTTAATGCATTAACTTGGGCCTTACAAGCCAGTGGCCCAGGCACTTGGGCACTGGGGGAGCTCACTACCTGATAGCTATGCTAATGTGGTAGTTTGGATGCATTAACTTGGGCCTTACATGCCAGTGGCCCAGAGCAGTGGGGGAGCTCACTACCTGATAACTATGCTAATATGCCAGTTTTGATGCATTAACTTGGGCCTTAGAAGCCAGTGGCCCAGGGACTAGAGCAGTAGGGGAGCTCACTACCTGATAACTATGCTAATGTGCCAGTTTTGATGCATTAACTTGTGCATGTACGATTGGCTTTATTGAGAAATAAGCTAAAAGGGTTCACAGCAAGGATCATATTTGCCCAGATCAGTCAGTCTGCCATCCTGATATTGATCTGTCAGTCATAGCTATGAAACAATATTGTTGAGCTTTGAAATATCTGCTCTAATTTAGTAGAATCAAATCCATGCATCCAATTAAGGCAAACATGACAAGGTATTCCCAGAAACATCTTCGCCCAACTTTATGTTTACCTATGAACACTAGCTTAGATTTCATTCAACAATGTACAGCTCTGTGGATCCAGCATTATCGGTTGTGATAAAAGCTCTACTAACATGGAATGCCAAATGAGCCAAAAATGAGAGAAAACAAATGATTTTAAAGGCTGTATAATATGTATTCCTTGTTCCACAGATATTGCAAAATTAGGCAACATTAGTATTCACAATATGAAAGTAGTTTTGTTAGCGTTTACAAAGGCAAATCAGCTATTTACAGTGGATACTACTTCATGACATTCATATATTATCTCTTAATAAGCAGTACCAGGCACACAAACAAAAAACACATGCAAGTTATAATGATAGGCTGGGAAACAAAACATATGACCTAGCTGCATAGGACACCATGAGAAGGCTTCTTAATGGCAAGCTGTTTTGAACGATAACTTAAATAGAGTTGGAAAAGGAGAACTTTCAAATAGGCGCCAAATTGGCAAGGTTTTTTTGTGCAATTATGACATAACATATTCTATACTTTATGCAGACTTATACAATGTAAGATGTAAGCTATTAATGTCTTTGTGGTTCGTTAGACAATGCTATAATTAGTTCAAGAATGGTTGGTTGCAGACTGAAAGTTCATGTTTGTCATACTCAGTCAAATACATTTCACATCATGAACCTGAGAAATAATATGTTGGCAAAAGTAATATGAAAGAAATTAAAAAATTGACACATCCTACCAGTACTAGTAAATGATCTTTGCTTCACACAGTCCCTAGGCATTATCCTTAACATCATGGTGAACCCACCCTCCACCCCCCCCCCCCCACCAAAAAAAATCACTTCTTTACCACAAACTGTAGTACTAGTATGGGATTAGCTATTTTGCGAGGGTGGCACCGATTATCACTTTGAAAGTTGATAATGCCATAAAATGACCAAGTAATGGTTTAAATGTGACTGATAAGTAACATTCATATTAAATCAATTGTTTCATAAGTTATAATAACCATTGAAACTTTACTCCTTAATATTTTCCACCTGATTTTGCTTCTGTAGATAAATCCAGTCAGTTACTTTTGCTTCAAAACTTACACGACAACCTCTGTGCGTAATTTAAAATAAAATGGGATCTATCAGTACCGGGAATTTGACGATACTCCAACGTCAAGGTTTCCCACGGTTTCAACTTTGCCCTCCTCAAGAATCCACCATCCTCCCCTTGCATAACATTAATTGCCAAAGGACGAGTGGACGCTGCTAATGATTTGTCCATAAATCTGTTTCTTACAACTGTCAGCAATACTAAAGATCGTAGTGAAGATGGGATGGTTAGTCAAAGATTTCAGTGGTCAAGCACACCGCATTAAATGTAATTCCCACAGTAGCACATTACATTACATGATGAGGCTTTAAGCTCAAACCATCCACCGATACGAATTACGAACGTACATTATTCTCTGGGATCGATACACCCCAAATTAATATAAGTTTTGAGTTTTAATCAAATCAGCACGCAATGAGTGCTTCCATTCATGTCTGGCTTTTGATGGAAGAGTCACACGGTAGTTGTTTTTTGCTACAATGTTTGAAACTATTTCATAAGCTAGAATCATATAAACTGCTTGTACGGGTCAAAGAAAGCCATTTAAATTACAGAGTGACTATAACAATTACAAAACAACAGTTCCATAAAACAGTGAAAGGTTATATGAAATAACTAGTATATACATAACTGAAATAAGAATTTTGTACAAAACTAATCAATTTAAAATAAAAAAGAAAGAAGGAAAGAAAAAAAAAACAATAAAGTTAAACAGTACTGATCATCCATGATATAAACTAATCACAACTGAAGCAACAACATACATAGAACTAAATATAATAGAGAAACTGTGTCAATTTAGAAAAACAATACAAATAATTAAGAAAACAATTAGTGCTCATACCTATAAAACAGTGAGAAAAAACCTTTCTAAATGTTACACTTTCCTGGTGATTGGACAGAATAAAGAAACCACGTAGGACTCTGTTATTTTCTTTGGCACATTCCCAGAGATATGATATTTTTTTTGCCCTACCCAAGAAATACCCCTGTTGCAACATGACTTATTTCACTCCATTGATGTACATAGAATTATCTCGACTAAATCAAAACATTTTGTAGAGAAGAGCGACTTAAAGAGAACTGACAAAAAATTTTTTTTGGGGGCAATGGGATATTTTTCCTATGGTGTCTAGATGGGCTGAAATTATTGTCATATTGAACAATCTAAATAAGGCAATTATCTTTGCCTAAATTCAAACTAATAGTACAACATTTGCATTTTGACTGAAGAACAGCAGTACTCAAGACTTATCATTAGTGACTGCCATGTTTTAATTGGTTCTTCAATTACGGTAATCAACAATGGCTTTCTCAGTTTTGAAATTTTTGGATACTAAGAAATAGATGCAATAATTTTGTATCAAGACCACTACATAGTGCAAACAATACCCAGGCACACATTAAGCAACCATTCCTTACTTATCCACAACCTTTTCTTATGCGACACCAATTTGGATACTTATCTTGCAGGCCACTTTTTCCAAGAAATACTGGAACTGCTAATGTTCATCTGGTCAGTTTGAGGCTCGAAACCTTGACAGTGACAAAAATTGGAGTTTGATACATTAGCTAGGCCTAGCTGAAAGTGTGGTAGGACCCACTTCATTATTCGTTTGACAAGGAAATGTAATTATTGAAAATTAAACACGTCTTGGACCAACCTTTTAAGCTCAGCTATTTTTGTGGTGGGGCAAACATAGCCTTGCAAACTGCAAAGAAAAGCTTAAGGTAAACCTGACCAATGATCTATGAAATTTATTTTTACTATTAATATGTATATTAATATGTTCCTTTCTTTTATTTGGGGTGTTGGGGTGTGGGGGTGGGGGGAGGCAGAGGTATACATCGCTCTACTTCTAGCTGGTTAATTGACTGAGTTGCACCACTGAGAATAACCTGTAAACCATCACCTCATAAATACTAGGCATAACATGGTTGTCTTTTATTTACCTACAACTATATTGTAATGCTTTACTCTTACGAGAAGCTCATCAACGAGAAATGCTCTAAAATGCAGCTTTTTCTTCTAATTTTTTTCTTCTGTGGGCAATACAAAAACACACAAAATCCCCAAACAACCAATCAAATCAGGCTGAAAGCAAATGTACCATGTCTCTATATTACAGTACTTGCAGACTGTAACTAGTTAGTACTGTACATAGTTTCTTAAAGTTTGTTAATATACGTTGACAAATTTCTCAGCCCTTAACTGTCCATATGTACAGTGAATTTTTGTATAACAAATGATAACTAATATGCTACACAACTGTCGCAGTAAGGAGTCGAGACCTCCTACCTCACGTATTATAAACACTAGTCCTTCTAGTTACTGTATCTAATATAGTATCTACACCCAGACTCTCAGATTGCACCGTTAGTTTTATATACCGTCTGTTCAAACGACTCGTTTATTAATTCTGCTATCCTAACAACTCCCCTACCAGGGCTAGGTACCGTTCGTACCTGTGGTGTGACCTTTTGTCCTCACATTATCGACGGTGTCCAGCAAGTTCTTGGCGTCTACGGCGAGTACGTGACCGGCAGAGAGCATGCCTCGTTTATAATCTTGATCCAGGGTCGTGGTGGCGTACTTTTGAGCCATTTTCATAGCCTTGATGAGTGCAGCCATGTCTGAACTGAGGACTTGGTGGGCCATTTCCACCTCCCTGTGAGAATCTGATGGTAGGATGGAGTACTGCTCATCAACGCTGCCAAGGAGGTTCTTGAGAGCAAATCCGACGTTCTTCGGAAGAAAAAGACAAATGCCAACTTTCAGGATAGTTTTGAACCTTGTCCAAAATAAATTACTTAAGTTACTTCCATGATATGTTTATTAGACAGACCCTTTACAATGACTATATCTCTGTTATTGACAACTCATTCATGGCGTCGGCCCAACTGTATAATATTACTGTGACAAGAATCGATTCTGGCTTTTACAACGTAGGGTTAAATGTAGTTCAGCAACACATGTGGTGTATCACTACCAGTATCAAGAAGTGTAAATGGTTAAATGTGGACCCAGACTTCCAATTAACTTAATAATCTAATTATGAAACATAACAGCATCAAAGATATTACAATGTCTTTGCTTCTTAATAACAATGGTATTAACAAAAGTTTGGGATCGATTAATTATGTGTCGTCTTGAAATCATGAATTTGCAGAGACTTACTTTAACTAAATTCACATATTGGTCCGATTTAACGGTGTGGATGTCGTTCACCATACTCATAACGGTACGCACTACTTCCATGGTATTCTCATAGACTCTGTCACCACTGCGGTCACGCTCCATGGTCGGACCCAACTGCAAGAATAGATCCATTAAAGATGATGTTGAACACACAAATTTGACATTTTTGACAGATCCCAAGATCACTAACGAACGATTAAGCTATTTACTTCATGCCCCAACTGTTCCCCTTTCTCGGAGGAGGGGGTATAAAAAGATGGAAAAACAGAGGGATAAAACGAAAAAGTACAAGCAGTTTCCTGAATACCACTGGGCAGTTTTGACAGGTAAGAATATGGCATGTTTTGAAAACCAGTGAAATTAGTAACATGTACCATTTTTGATCCAATTGTTTCATGTTCAACGATATTGTCGATTGCTTTGACTTTTGTACGACACAAGTTATAGCTAATGGTTGGGCATCTGAAGCTATATTAACACATCTGTTACGATGACTCACAGACTGTTTTACTTTAACGACATGCAGTAAGTTTTAAAGTAAACGAATTATGAGACAGCTTACTGGATAAGAAGATTTGGACAACAATTTGTAGAAGAAAAAAAAGACTACTACCAAAGAAGCCTAACATATTTTATTTTTCCCTTTTATGTCTCATATGATAGTTTAATGGGCAATGATATAATAAAATTTTATGAAAGGATTGTCTACAACCAAATCTACAATTTTCTCTGTAAACATAATATATTACATCCAGGTCAGTAAGGCGTTCGGTCAGGGCGCAATATTAAATTAGCTCAGGCAGATGCTGTCGATAAAATAAGTACTGCTCGGGATTTTAAACAGTCTTGTGTTGGTGCCTTCCTGGACTTATCAGAAGCATTTGACAGGATTTATCAATAACTTTTTATTAAAGAAGCTTCAGTATTATGGTATTAGAGGCAATGGCTTAAAGTGGATCAGTAGCTACTATCTGTAACAGGAAACAATTTACATCCATTTAACGATACTTATTCTGACTCTCAGAATATCATATGTGCTGTGCCCCATGGTTGTATGCTACTGTAGGTCCATTAATATTGATTATTTACTTAAATGTAATGTCTCAAATGTAAGTTCTAATATTTTTGCTTTTGCTTTTATTTATTATTTTGTTATATTTTGTTATTTATCTAGTATATAAATATATATTTATATATATTGTTCACATGTTTTAATTTAACTGTGTTAAAGGTATTTTAGGTAATTTGCTTTAATGTATGTCAACATCGTAAAATTAATTAATATTTACTTGTACCATATATATACGTGGTGTTAAAACAAATAATTATTCAAAAAAAATGAAGTAAAGTCTCAACAACTTCTGTTGGGGCTCGCTTCCTAACTTTAAGCTAAACAAACATATTTAGATCATTTGTTTATTTGTTCTTTTCTCTTCTTCACAAACACATTCAAACAGAAAGAACAATCACAGAACAGTTCGAACTTTCCCGATTTTAGTCACCACAGCAGGAAATAAATAATATTCACTACTTCACTTCCATGTGATGATGGGAACTGTC
Organism: Apostichopus japonicus; assembly: GCF_037975245.1. Lineage (NCBI taxonomy): Eukaryota > Metazoa > Echinodermata > Holothuroidea > Aspidochirotida > Stichopodidae > Apostichopus > Apostichopus japonicus. The sequence goes on along the minus strand of NC_092569.1, from coordinate 31,978,483 downwards.
AGTTTGGAACAGTTGTACAATTAAATCATTTGCTTCTCTTATCCTCTCTTAAATGATTACGTGACCAATGATAAAGGAACCCTAGCCATAGCATTATGTAGCCTTCTCTGAACAATGATTTCACAATCCTAGAAACGAATGGATTTTGAAAAGTTGAAAGTGGGTTATACACATGCAAAAGTGTCATTATCACAAAGCATATGAAAAGTGAAACATTTCTCTACTTAACAATTTCATTACTATGGTACACACAAAAGAATGTTTATTAGACTGCCTTGATTAATCTTTCCGTTTCATAATAATTACTCAATCAAAATAATTGAAGATGCAATATAGAAGATGTGTTATTATTCTAACCTGTGCACTGATAGGCTGCAGTTGTACACATTTTTCGTTGGCCGGTTCATCGTAAGCGATGCTGTCGGTAATGTTTTCACCTAAGAAGAAGAATACAAAAGCATAAAGCAACACACACTGTAAGGGAGTGAGCCCTAGTAATTAATGACTGCAACTAACACTGTAGGGGAGATAGCCCTAGTAATTAACAATTGCAACTAACACTGTAAAGGGAGTTACTCCGTTTTTCAGAAGTTTGGTCACCACATGATTGCTAGTAACATTTGTGGAAAATTTTTCAAGTTCTTTTCACCCCACAATAATTTATATAATATGCTAATTATTACCAAATGATTATAAGCTCTAATTTGTGACAAATTTAATCTTAATTTTAAATTATAAAATTTTATAGTAGCCAACAAGCTTTTGAACATTATCTTCCAGTATGCAAGTTTCACCCTGCTATTTAAAGTACAACTTTCACCAGTTGAATTTCACCCATGAATTGTTCAAGCCAATGCCTCTGTACAAAGGAACATGATAGTGTTACACACTTAGCTAGATCTAACACAGCTGAAAGGGAATTCATACCTTAGGACAGTGTAATCGGAAACCTAAGGTAACACAAAGGCCGAGCATCCTTTGGGTGAGGTAAGAACATGATAGTGTTGTACAGTAGCTAGATCTAACACAGCTGACAGGGAATTCATACCTTAAGACAGTCTAATTGGAAACCTAAAATAAAACAAAGGCCGAGCATCCTTTGGGTGTGGATAGAGGAAGGGGCTGTTACAAGAATCTGAAGTGCATAGTACGGACTCGGGACTTAAGATTCAGAGTTCCAGGAACACCACTTGCCTTGGGCTGTTTTGGACTCATATTCGTACTTAGCTGGACCCTTATCTAGTACTACACTCGGTTACTGCCCAGTAATGCTCCACTGCTGTCTAATCCAACTAATCCAATTTTTTGGAAACTTTCATTAATTTCTGCCATCATCATCATGATCACCACCATCATCATGACCATCCCCATTATCATCATCTTCACCATCACCATTATCATCATCACCACTACCACCACCACCAACACCATCATAATCATCACCACCATCATCATCATCATCATCATCACCATCAATATCACCATCATCATCGTCATCATTATCATCATCACCACCACCACCATCATTATCTTCACCACCATCTTCACCATCACCATCATCATCAACGGGTGTAACAGGCTTACCCTGGGCTTGTCCGGACTGGTACGCAGGGTCAGAATGGTGGCTAGACGGAGTCTGTAATTGAGCAATGATATATTTTAAATTGATATGACTACAGTATTAGTTCTCATGTAATCTGATCATTTCTATACATGTATAATATGGACCGCATACTCAGAACACAGTTTGTTAACTCTTGTACTCTACTCCAGCCAACATCAACATAGCTCAAAAACCAGCCAACCACTTATGGAAGAGACTATAAAATACATAGGGTTTGTATGGAACATTGCACAATTATGAAAACAAGCTGTATAAAGCTGATGTGAAGCTGAATATTGTCTAGAAAAACACCCTCCCCCACCCCCCCCATCCCCTGGACCCCTTAACTTACATCATTTGTACCATTGATAGATTCAGAGCCATCGTCCTCCTCATCTGCGCCATGAAAGTCCGGTCTCTGTGGAGGAAAAGCAAATCAAAATGAACACAGTATGATTCACAAGAAATGAAGCCATTTTAAAACATGAGTGACAAGAGGTTTGTAACATAGGAAATAAACGGCTGAAGAGACTTGCACATCAACAGTGACCAGCAAGATAATATGTGACCACAACAAAATAAAGTGGATGAAGGTAGGAGTAGTGAAAAATGCCTGAGGAGGACAGGAAGGATTGGGTGGGGATACCTGGCAAAAAAAAAGCAGAAAATCTGGAGACATAATACAAGCAATCTGCTTGGTATAGGCAGGCCATTAAAATGAAGTGTCCGATTGGTTCTAGTCAATTTGATTTCATATGAAAACAGCGAGCGTTACCACGAAGGATGTAAGAAGTTAAAAGAGTAACCTCACTGTTATTTTTTTCCTCTTGCAGGGCAACTTTAATTAAGCCCCTAATATTGTCAATTGTTTTTTTTTTTTATGATCAATGTAAATTCTGAAACTGATATTTTCAAGTCATTAACATTCATTAACACAGTCATTAACACTCTTGTGGAGTGTTAGCTCAGTGGTTAATGCCGGTGCCTTCCAATCATAAGGTCCCCGGTTCGAGTCACTCCAAGATTAATGTATGTCGTCCAGTTACAGAGTTGTTGACAATTGACAGTTCATAATCATGAACGTTAAAATATGAATCTAAGAGACTGACTTCGGTCAGCTCGCGGCTTTGATAAGCCAATGAGGCTTCTTTGCGAGTTCCTGCTTGCAGGAGGATCTAAAATACATACATACATACATACATACATACATACATACATACATACATAAATACATCAATAAATGTTTATACTCACCAATGTTTGCTCGTTGGTAGCCAGCCACTGTGAGTCTGCCTCTGATTCCAGTCTCTGCTTTCGTAGCTGGTGCTCCATCTTCTTCATCCTTAATATGTTTTCCTCGGCTTCTTGTTCCTGTTTCTGCCTCTCCATCATTAAGTGCTCCTGCTTTGGGTGGATTCAAACGCAGATTAAGAATCATGATAGCAATATATATCTTCATACTTCCGCAAGTCAAAAGATTGTGAAGATGAAATATTGATAATTGCTCTGTGATTCTTTCAAGTTTCAATTTGAAGCAGACATGAACTACTGGACATGATTTGTGTATGTGTATACATGGCGATGGACAAGCGTGTTTGCATGTTAAAGCAAATCAAAAACGTTCTTTTACCTCTCACCTGGCTGTCATTTTTTATCAAACCTGAATTTGCATGATATTGTAACATATGTAAGAAACTTCAGGTGTCTGTGTCCAAGTCGTGGAATCACTCTGAAACGGCCAGCATGCATGCAGAATAATATTCAATGAATTTTAATGTCCATCAAGTCTCTGGATTGCTCACTAGTTCATGACACCGAATGTCAAATGCTTCTCTTAAATTAACAAGTCGCCTTTTTCATTTTTTAGTCTCTGCACTTTTAACGGATAAGGAATTTAGGTTTACATGAAGTATATAGCTATCTTAATACTCAAGACATGAATATTAGCAAACAATTCAACAAAAAGAGGATTAGATATTAATCATAAATATAATCATTATTATTAAAAATCACCTCATATCACCCTACAAGAGTGCTCTTAGTAAATTATATAATTGATCGAAAAAAATGTCTACGATATTTTAAACAACACTCAGAATGGGATGACTTGCTATTTTAATTTTTCTTATTTTTCCTCTATTTATTTCAGGTTTATTTTGGGTGTACCTCAAAAATAATGAGTGAAGCCTGGTTTCATGGAAGGACAAAAGTTGAAACCAATTAGTATCCAGGGTGGCTAGATTTTTTTCCCGGTACTCTGTCTCAAGATAACTACTTTCGTCTATATTGCAGTAAGGTTTTGGGTCCTTATGAGGGCCATTACTGGTAGTAAAGTTGCTCCAATTTGCAACATAGTTGTGATGTCACAGACCCACTTAGAATATTGTTTAGTGTCAAACACAAATAGCATTGGTTGGTTGTAATCTATGGAAGAAAACTTTATCATTTAATTAATGACTGCTTGTCTGGGTTCAAGTCAGCATATTTTTATCTGCATTTTGTGGGTAGACTGCCTTGGTTAGTACATGAATGGATTTATTAATAATAGAGTGTGAGAAATTTTCATACTACAGAAAAAATGTTGCTCTTCCAGAGGGAAAGGTTAATGTTTTACTAAATCAATATGGAAGGTCGAAAGAAGGAAAATTAGGGGAGATAGTTTTACGCAAAGTGTTACCCAAAGAAAGGGTTACAACTGATGTACTTAGACGCCATTTTGAGGGTTTGTATCCCTATTCGAAGGCTTAACCAGTAAATAGTTTATGAATTTGATTGGATTCTCAACATCTTCTTTAGCAAGACACTATTTTTGTCAAAGGTGTAAATCACATGTACAAAGCAAACTTGCAGGACTTTTTTTAATATTCTCAGATATAATTTAAATAAATTGAAATGATACTTGATAGTCAAGTTCAGTATCTTCATTTTTATTGGCTTTTAGTCACGAATATTCATTAACTGATATCTCAAAATCAACTCAAAAAGCTGCTTTATGATTTTTTTTTGTGTTTCTGCACCAAAATTAATACTCGCAATTCTCTACAGTTAAATAAAAGGCTTGAAAACAGAAAAAAAATGATGAGTTTAATTAAATATTGATAGTCAGGATTATTTGATAAATAGTTGACATCTTTGATGGTACTCTCAATCTACCAGTTCACCCTAGTTCAAACTAACTTTTTCAAATTTGTAACTTGCACAACCACTTTTACCTCATAGCTGGATGGTCTGTGGATAGTTTCTGGGTCGGAGTGATGATAAGGCGCTTTGGCTCCAGTAGGTAGGTTGGTGTCAGAGTGCAAAGAGGGGCCAGGGTAGGTAGGAAACCCCGGCCGTGAAGGCTAACGGTGGTGCATTAGTGGGAGAGGAGAAAAATGATGAGTTTTCGCTAGTGAAAATGGTGCTGAAGAGATGTTATATATATATATATATAATAGGTGGATGGCTTTGGATGAGTGGCATGTAATTTGACATTGGAGAGATCTACAGACTGTTACAAGGAACAATTTATACGGTATCGCAATATGATACGCAAGTAATAGTCAACTCGCTATGCAAGTGGCAAATTGTGATAGCAGTTTTACACACACAACAAACCATAGTTTCTTGGGTTGTGCTTTTTTTCTGTCAAATAATAGTCAACACTTTATGTTAGTGGCAAATTGTGATAGCAGTTTTACACACAAAAACCATATTTTCTTGGGTTTTTTTGTTTGTTGTCAATCTGAGACCAAATTCATAGCCTTTGAAACTGCTACAGAAATGTCAACCGGCAATTATTCCCTGCTGACTGTGGCGTGCTGTACATGATTTTGTGGACGACAGTGACAAGACAAAACCGACCGATACAGGTTCTTCTTTTTACAGATGGGCGTAAAGTTTGGTTTTTTCATCTATTCTACAACAGTGCTGAAGATATTTTTTAAACAATTTCATCTGTTTTTGTGACTACAATGGTAATACTACTCACATTTTTCTTTTAAAGGCAAGTATTGAAAAATGAGGATTTCACTGAGCTATGAGACTAATGTTATCTCGTTCATCTGAGCAGCAGGTTTTTATTCAAATGGGGTAGGGTGTTAATAGAAGATGAAAGGACGTTTCCATGTGTAGTATGATTCTAACATATTGGGTCATCAAAAAGAAGTTTAAAATTAAATCTTTATTTCCTAAATGTTCAGACAATTAGGTACTGAAATTAACCAACAGCAGACCATCATATACCACTTTAATATAGTTATCATAAATTAATATAACCTATCATGGCAGAACTGCTGAGTCATTGGAATTTAAAACTTTGAAAGCTGATTTAAAGAGCAATGCAAGCGGGTAACCCTGTTATGACCGAGGCAAATTTGATAAATAACTTCCAGTAGTGACAATACCTATTCAACATAAGATCTAAACTTGCAATGGCGTGCAAGGAAATAACAAACTAAAATGAATCAAAAGTTTATCATTTCTTTTTCCATTTTTTTTGTTCAAATTTGACAATAACTATTACACTACCACAGATAGCTAGCAATCAGCGGTGGTATGTTTGTCAATCAAGAAGCAAACTTACAGCAATTTGATTTGTTTTTCATATGTTCATTTTAATTGATCCTATTTACATATTTTACATAATTTATAATCGATTGAAGTAAATGCATCTTCCTTCTTTCCGCATAAATTTCCAGATAAATACATTCTGTATGTTATATTCTCTTGATCGATAAGACTAAAAATATTCGAAGCCAAAACATGATAAAAATAGAAAAATACTACTATGCCCTCAAGACCAGGCACAATCCCTTGCATTTTCATTCAAGGTTACTTTGTTAGAGAAAGTTCCTTCTTCAAAGTTGATCATGAATATTAATGAGAATGAACGGAGATGAATGTGTAATGGACATGAATAAAGGCGGTACAGTGCGCATGCATGATGGGTAATCTCTAGTACCTTCGGGGGCGGCTCGTCTGGGATGTTCCACATGGATGCGATTCGCCGGTTTTCCGATTGGAGGTGTGACTCTTTGTGCTCCCGTTCGTCCATAAGAATTTCACTGGAGGGAGGATCAGAAGGAATTAACTGGCTGGAATCAAAATGGCCGTTAAATTTGCCACACAAAACGATTTATCTGATAGAGAATGGGATCATTTATTTAGTTGGCACTGCTCACATTTCATTCAACATTCTGAAATTGATTTTTTTTCTCATCTATATTTATTCAACGAGTGGAATCTCTTTTGACAAACATTTTTTTAATCATGTGCAATCATAACACTTCCCCCTTTGTCAGCTCCCATACCCCACCCTCCTCCTTCCCCTCCCCCCACACTCCTTAACAGACCATGGACTCATCATGTAGCTAACTTACTTTAACCAACTCTTTAAATCTTTAAAAGTTGGTCTCTTTGAGGGTTCATAAGACCAGCAGAGCGTCATCACACTGTACAGAGAAGGGGGACAGCCTGCTGGCATCGGTAGTCGTTCACCGTTTTCGATTCGTCCAATCACATCGTTGTTCTTGATACCCTGAAACGGTTTGACTCCGTACATGAGAATCTCCCATATACATACACCTGCAGGCAAAAGGACAAATTCAGATGAGAAAAAAATGGAAAGGTCACCCACAAAGCTTGACATAACACCGTGCATAATATAGTCTGCACATCGTCAATGGTAAACGGATGGCAGAATTTAGTTACCATGGGAACCAATGAGTAAATGGGGCATAACATAAGCTTATGAATAACACTTTACAAAGACTAAGAACAAAAGAACACCATTTCCTCTACGATACAAATAAGTCACTGATACAGGAAAAACTCTTTCAACTGAAGTAGTTCGTGAATTAATTGTCTGGTACAAGTTTCAGTAGCTTTTTGGGGGTATTTTCAATATCAATTGTGAATATACTCCCAGTAGAATGCAGTTTCATGGCTTCACTTTCTAGTCAATTAACTTTCAATTAATGAAAAGTTGATCAAAAATATCAAGTTTTTTATTGTTTTTTAGATGTGATCGATATTACTAACATTTGCCATGATGATAAAATGTTTGGGAGCTTAAGGAATGATTTATGTACTTCCTCATCTGCGACTAATTGCTGAGAATTTCAGAGTGACTGTCTATTGAATAAATGCAATTCCTTCTTGAGTAATGCTCTGTTGGCTTGATTTATTATCTATTATCTATTATTACTGATTAATACAGTTGTTTCAGTGTTAATTATTAACGACCAATGCAACTTTTATCATTCATTTTTGCCGGAAACTTTTGCAAGCTGGTGGCAGCTTTTTAAAAAGATGTTGAAGAAGATTTAATCTGCTTCATTTCTCAATAGATTTCTGTTTCTTTAACTCTTTTATTTCTTTATTATCATTATTATTATTACTAATTTTACTTTAAACTACTTTATTTATTTTCTTCTGGTCTGATGAGTCACGAAACCTTTGCAACCACAACCATCTGCATCAATCGTTGTGTAATAACTAATGGATATTGGTGTGCTCACTCCAAGAGTCCATGCCTATATAAGGGGATCTGTGGTACATTTGGATAGATGTGACCATATTGAGGTGATTATTCTTCACAAATCCATTTTCAGTTTTTTAAGTTTTCTACTTACCAAACATCCACACATCACTAGCTGTTGTAAACCGTCTGAAGTTAATAGACTCTGGGGCCATCCATTTTATGGGTAACTTGCCTTTTGAAGCTGTTAAAAAGAAATAGTGAAAAGTCTAGATCTAACAACAATGACTCTTTTTTTCCCAATAAAGAATCAAATCTCTTAGGAGTGGAATTTTCATCAATTTATGATAGTGTGTTTAGCTGAATTGATACCTAGAATGCCATCCATATTTTCTAACTCTGTTCTTAGAAAAAAAATTAAAAAATTGAAAAGAGGCGATTTATGGTCCAACAAAATGTACTTAAAATTATATGTAAATACGCTACAGTATGTACTACAATAAATCAATATATCTGGCACAGTGTTTATCGGTATGCACCAATGCATTTCAGTAAGTCCCAGTGTATACCAACCCCCCCTCCCTCCACCTCCCTCATACATTTATTGATATCAAGGAAGGGCAGCCTCCTCTGAAGATGGTTTCAGAAGTAAGGGTAAACCATGTTACCTGTTAATAACTATAGCAGCTCCCTGATTAGATAACAAACTGAACATTAACTATGCCCAGGGTATATATAACACCAATTCTCACCTTTATAGTATGAATGGTCGTGTAGTAGCCGAGAAAGACCAAAATCTCCAAGTTTGACATTATCCCTGGCAACCACTAGGACATTCCTTGCAGCTATATCTCTGGGGGAATTATAACAACACAACAACTCATTAAAGATTAAAACCTCAATCCATCTCTCATCCCAATCCTTTGTGAACATTTCTTTAAATATCATTGTTTTATATTTCGTACTGCCATGGCCTGGTAATGCTAAAGCACTTTTATCCCAAAGTTCCAAAATATTTCCTCTTTGTTTTTTCTTCTCAAATTTGGTTCTGGAGATAATTTTTCTGATAATTAGGCAAATTTGGTTCTGGAGATATTTTTCTGACAATCAGGCAAATATTGGTTTTGGAGATATTTCTCTGACAAGACAATTCTGAAGTTTTGTTGTAAGAATTGGAGTTTATAATAATGTGAGAAAGATTTCTTCGGACAATAATCATCTTAAAATTGAAAACATAATTACAAAAATTTAGAGGGCCTGTGATTTCACATAACTATCTTTTTTCCAGTTAGTCTTAAGAAGATCCTGCTCTGATCAAGACATCAGGCCCTCTTAACTTTTATATCTTTAATACCTAGACAGGCTTGCTGAAGTAGATAAGCAATTTGTCAACATTTTGTTTCTCTTTATATCGAAAGAGTAAGGATGTCACAAACACAAATTAACGATTATAAAGAAATTTTATAGGAAGACACAAGCCTGTAATCTAGCAGCAGATGCAAACCTTATATAATCCACAAATCATTTATGGAAGCAGGAAGACAAACTCTATCGTAATATTTACATGTTGATGAAGCCTTGTGTTAATAGTATTGGTTCTAATACCCCAACCTCTCTCAGATGTTCCCAAGCTGCTGTTAAATAGTCAAATAAGCAGGCGTGTAGCGAGGAAATTGCCAAGGGAGGGGTGAAACTGTAGGCAAACTATCAGAGCCGTAGATACGGCATTGCAAGCTATCTAAGCGTAGCGCCACCATAAGTTGGCGTGAAGCGTGCGAGAAAATTTTGGCTGAAAATGCCTCCCAGATCGCTGGAAATGGCACTTCCCAGGCCTTGTAAGTTGCATCTTAGCATTTTCTCTTTTGAAAATACTAGCGATATCATAAAAACATACAAAAAAAATATGCTCAAGGGGGAGGCGGCTGTCCCCTTCCCCTCCCCCCTTGCCTACGCGCCTGCAAATAAGTTGGAATTATCAAACCAATAGCGATAAAGTATTGAACGATTTGGAACATCTGGGGGAGGGTGGGGTATCAGAACATTCACTCAAATCTGTCAACCTGTACTATTGACACAAGGCTTAATCAATATTATATAAAAATAAATATTTCCAAAGTTTGACTTCCACTTTCCATATTTATGATTTGTGGATAAATGTAAGAAAACTACCACAATATTCCTTATTACTCAGAACCTTTGGGAAGGGAAATGCTAGTTTTTAGGTATTGGAATCCAAGCAAAAGAGTAACGTCAGCTTACCTATGTACAAATTTTTTGCTCTCTAAGTATGAAAGTGCCGTACTGAGTTGATATGCGTAAAGAATTAACAAGGCTAAATTTAAATCTTCAGCATGGTTTTGTAAGAAAGACCTCATCTGTGATAAAATTTCAAAAAGGAGAACAAAAAGAAGATACAGAAAATGTTAGCAGTGATGGAGTCATTGAACCTATAATGTCTGACTAGTTGTGGGATAATGACATGATGTGATTGGATTGTGAGGCGGGCTTTGGATAACTGGCAGAAATGATAACTAATTAACGTGCAACTGGGTAATAAAGGCTATGGAAAGCTGTAAAAGATATAAAAAATTTATCAACTTCATAACTTTCTGACATTTAACTTGTAATGAATAATTGAAGCAGCATTGCGGAAGAAACAATATAAAAGCACAAATTTGATGCGATATCAAGACCTATACTGTCGTAAAGAGAGAAGAACCAAAACGAAGAAGGAAAATGACTGTCATAGAAACTAATTCATCCCACTCTATCATAAAGTGGATAATTGGAGAGAGAAATAACTTGATAGTGGGTAATTGAAGAGAGATCAGATAGTAATAACTTGATAGTGGGTTGAAGAGAGATCAAATATCAATAACAATCAAACTATGTGTGCATGTGACACTTTGACTCCAGAATGACAATTATGATGTCACACAAAGTTCATATGAAATGAAAAGTAAAATGACTGTAAAACATTCCAATACAATAATCACTATTTTTACATAGCAAGTTATGCATCATAAAATACTTTTAATTTTTATCAAACAGCAATTAAATCCCTTCTCAGTTTGGAAACTAAAACTAACACTATAAAGACAGTAATCAAACCTAAGTGAATTAAGCCTTCCTCAATGTAGTTGTTCTTTCTACAATAAACGAAGATATATATTAGACACAATTTACAATGACAAGAAGCAGCCTAATGTTATAAATAGTGTCACTAACCTGGTAACTTTGTAATAGGTAACAGATAATATATGTGCTGAGTATGTCAATGGGGGTCATATGACAGAGGTATTAACACATCACCCCCGGTCAGCATAATTGGTCTTTTATTTTCTACGATGGTGATGTCTTTTTAATTGTAATTTGTTCTGTACTTTGTACACTACACTGTTATTAGAATTCTAAAATTGACAAATTCTTTCCAAAACAATGCAAAAAAATTCATTGAAGATAATAGGCCTTTGTTTCTTTCAGGCGGCCGAACCACTTGAAACATACCTCTCCAAAGGGAGCCAATTCCATAACAATCCATATAGGTGGTTCTGTACACACACCTATCAGTTTCACAATGTATGGATGGTCAAACTGTTTCATTATATCTGTGAAAAGAAAAAAAAGGAAATGAAATGAAATGAAGTTGATCCAAAACGGAATGTAAAATAATAGCTTTGTTTATTTATCGAGGGTAAGGAAATGAATGCTATAACAACAAGATGACGAGATTCAACAAACTATGCTGCCGTTGTGTACATTAAGGACAGCATAGTGAAGGAGGTCACATGCAAGTCACATGTTTTTCCTTTGGGTGACTATGTTTTTTTAAGTTGTCTATTTGACAACTATGTTGACTATGTTTTTCACCCTATGACTATGTTTTTTTCACTGACTATGTTTTTCCCCTATGTTTTTTCCTGACTAAGCTGACTATGTTTTGACTATGCTGACTATGTTTTGACTATGCTGACTATGTTTTGACTATGTTTCTTCCCCTGACTATGTTTTTTCTGACATTTTTTTCCACCTAACTTTTATAGATACGTCTGTGTAAACAGAGTATAATATCACACCCAAATTAGTTTTTGCATGCTGCATAATATGCAAGAATATAGACCCTAGGAATGGCCTAGCACATAATTTCTCAGTTTGATTACAATAATGACCACCAGCACATTTCCAAAGTCATAATGCTGGAAACCTTGGTTGTTTTCACTCCAAATCAGCCCAAGTTGTGTTGGAAGAAAATAGATACCATTTGGTACCTGAGAGTTTTTTCTATTCCATGCATCTTTACCCTTCCCAGGGAATGGTCCACGCTACCTCCCCATCTGCTCAAGCAGTTAATGTTATTATTTATATTTGCTACACATGTAATTATAATGGGAGCAATCTTTCAAGCTGCCTTTGTAGAGTAGCTTCAATTTGCTCAGTTTGTGTGTTGTATTTCTTTCTGTTTCATTGACAGGATGGAATTATACTGCTCTTTCTTTTCCATGTACAGTAAATGAGGCTCGAGTCCTTGAAACTAAATCGAACAAAACTATTTCACTTCACCTTCTGATGCCGAGTGATTATGACTCACATCTCACACGAAACAATTAATCAGTGAAATCTATTAGAATATATCACATTTAAAAGTAAAACTGAATTTTTTTGAGTGCCAACAATTATTGACATATGCAAAAGAGCAGAGGACCACTTAATCCTCTCCATTTCACTATTGAAGAAAGGTTATTGTGCTACACACATATATGTACTTGCATTTGAGAGCTGTGATAAAAAGAGAGTCAGTGAGAACACACAAAAACTACTGTACAATGGTTTTAATACTTTGATAGTTTAATTTTCATAATTGTGTGTCCTCAATTGAAGAGCACGCCTCTATATTAATACTAGAAGGTATGTCTGCTCAACGCTCTCAGCAAATGTTACCTAGGGTGTCCTCAATTGAAGAGCACGCCTCAATATTAATACTAGAAGGTATGTCTGCTCAACGCTCTCAGAAAATGTTACCTAGGGTGTCCTCAATTGGAACATGAAGCAATTACTACAGTTTGGTGCCTGGGACCAGGCTTATCACCTATAGGGGATTTTGGGACTATTATTGGGTTCGGGGGGGGGGGGGAGGGGGTAAGTGTTGAGTTTAACCATTCTATAGCGGTGTTAAGGGTATGATTACTGCTGCAAAGTCCACTGATGCAATACCCTTTTTAAGGGAGACTTTAGAACAATACGACAAAGTTTTTATTGTTGAGTGTTCTTTTCAGCTGAAGAATACAATAACACTTTTCTATCAATTATGGCTGAGAATCAGCAAAATACTTACAGGCTTCTTCAAGGAATTTCTCTCCGACCGTCTCAGTGCTTTCAACTTTACAAGTTTTGATAGCCACCTCTGTATCGTTGCCTTCCTGTGAACAAAATTTACATGCCAAGAAAAATGTGAGAGAAAACACAAAAGCCTGGAAATGTTTGCAATCTTCAGCCAGTAATTAAAATGTAATGATTAATGTGTGACTTACTGTTGTACACTGAATGGTGAAATACAGAGTATTGCTTTAAGTGTTTGAACAACACTCATAAATTGTAAATGAATCAAGACTCCATCACTGGAGACAAGCCATACAGTAAAAGGCTACATATTTCAACAACACAGTCCTTTTTAAAGTTGCATTCACCACCTCATGTATTATTCACACATAACTGTACAAACCCTGTGACTAACTTAAAGGGTGTGAAGACTCGTGCGCAATAAGAAACGTCTAATGCCGGTAATCTGACCTAGTTGCGAATGAGGTGTAACAGAAGTGTTAGACGCCACCATCGATCCCAGAAAATACACAGCTTGCTACCATCGGTAATTAGACACTTGTGTACAGTCAGTACATACAGCTGCGGTCTATACCCACAGCACAGTGTATAAACAACACAGCGATGGACATCTCAGGTCCAGCTAAAGATAACAAGGTATCACGTTTCATTACTGTCTGCATTTTGTAGCAACACAAACAAAACGTCACTTGCAAGCAACAGAAAGTTAACTTTTCAGATGGCCGCACACGGTTTGGGGCGAGTCTTCAATGCCTTTAAGAAGTCTATGTGAGTTTAAGAATTTGTTGGCTCTAAGGAATTTTCTGGTGGCTGAAGTTGATTGCTTTAACAACATTGATTGGCAAACTTTCTGAATCTTTAGGCCAAAAAACCACATCCTCGTACGAGTATTTTATATTGTGAAGATATGAATTTTTCAAATCTTGTGATATTTTGCATCTGGCAACAGCAGAATGGATGATGTCATCATGACACTTCAGCTAACAATGTCTTTGTTGTTCTTTATAATTTGTCGATCATTTATTCACAAGCAAAAAGAGTAATTAAACAAAAAGGATACATTTTGATGAAATTCTAAGTAAAGAGAATTTTAACAGCAAACCAAAACCTTTCAAATGTCCATCAGGTTTCAAGGATAAATCAACAAACGATTTTAATAGCCTAAGTAAAGGTTCTGAAGAGCATTTACCCAGATGATATCACAGCCCCTTCCCCCACCCCCCCCCCTCCTGAGATTGAACTTCCTGGATTAGTGGAAAGTGTTCACCTGCAAACCTTTGAATGTCTATGTATTCTTGACTAACTGAGGCCCGAGACTGTAGCCTCTACTAAAATACTATTTTTTTGAGTTTTAACTCCTAACTGACAAAGTTCTTGCGTTAAAAGACCCTACACTTATCTTTAACAGCTGTGCGCCATATTATTGTCACACTCTAGTTTAAATATGTATAGTTGATAATGTATGATCATAGATTACTACAATACATACATATCATTTATAATACTACAATCAATGTCAGCATTTTTGCCCCTTTTGTTTATTAAAATCCCAGCAGCATAACAAGCGTACAGCTGATGTTGAGTTGAACTAGTCACTGGTTTCTGTAACATGTTTTCTCCGTAAATAACGTTGTGACATTTAAATCCGTTGGAAACTAGTACTTAGTAAGAGGAAATTACCACCGAATAAAAAGTAAAAAAAATTAAAGAATTAAAAATTTTAAATTTAAAAAAATTTTAAAATTAAAAAAAAAAATATTAAAGAAAAAAAAACGAAAAATATCAAGATTGTCGTACCATATCTTTAAAGATTCCTTTGTGTACATCTCCAAACTGGCCCTCCCCGATAATCTCGATCAGGGACACCTCTTCTCTCGCAATCTCGTAATCCTTCGTGGCCGGAAGAGCGTAATCGTCATCGTCCACAATCTCAGCGTAGTCGTCGGATAAAACTGAAAGACGATTTGCGAGAGATTGAGAATTCTTTGAAGGTGAGGGTTGACAGACAAAGTAAAACGGTTCTGTTGCTGCTGCCATCTTGTAATGGTCTTTCCGAGAATGAATTAAAGACGGACTCCAGCTCAAAGTTTTTTTGACCGATTCAAACAATCACTAGCCGGTTCTTCCCATGCTTTAAATAAATTTAAATTTAAATTTATTTGATGGATTTAACCAATTCTTTTCCAGTTTTTCTCCTTCAAGAAATTTAACCAAATTACAAAGATGAGGAAAATAAGTGTAGGATGAAATCCCAGGTAAAATTGTTACACAGATTTCATCAGCAGTTAATGAGCTGCCCCACACAGGGCCTGAATGTGGCTGTTATCACATGATCTGCGTGTCCTACACATGAATCTGTCCGTATACCATGAAAATGAAACCATAACTAAGAGGAACATTGCCAACAAAGTCAAACTTTTTGAGCAGTATATCAGAATGAATTCCATGCTTAAATGCGAATCATCAATTTCAAACTTCCAAAACGCGTTCACCTGAGAAATGTTTCCACTTAAGTACCTTCAGCTTTATATATTACAATATTACAATATATTATATATTACAAAACTGAAACCAATTAGAACTTATCCAAACCACTAGACCGGCTCGATTGAAAAGTCTCCATGCGGAAGGAATATATATACTCAGTGGGTACATGTATGCAATAGAGTTGTTTTTCCCAGATCTCTTCCAATGTGTAAACAACAAGTTGCATCCAAATGGTTCAGGCCATTTAAGTTGGAAAGAAAAAAAAAAACGCTTCCAACAAATTGTTGATTTGCTCTTCATTAGATACAGACCTCTCTTTTGATTACAAACTGAAACTGTGCAGTAACTACAGAAAACAAGGACGTTGCATGAAACTTTTCCAAACCTAAAAAGCCTGGTAAGTCTCTCGGAAAAGGTCAAATTTAGGAACATATTAAATGTTGAAAAATTGAATGAGGAAGGACTGTTCCTTGCAGTTTGCAATGTAAACTCTGACGAAAAATAATTCTATTTAACGTTGATTTGAAAGAACTGGCCAATCTCAGCATACTGTAGGTCTCCATAAATACTGGAGGAGTGTTAGCTAGCATACAAAGGAGTGTTAGCTCAGTGGTTAACGTCGGTGCCTTCCAATCATAAGGTCCCCGCTTCGAGTCACTCCAAGATTAATGTATGTCGTCCAGTTAAAGAGTTGTTGACAATTGACAGTTCATAATAATGAATGTTAAATATGAATGTAAGACACTGACTTCGGTCAGCTTGCAGTTTTGATAAGCCAATGAGGCTTCTTCGCGAGTTCCTGCTTGCAGGAGGATCTAAAATACATTCATACTTCAATATATCAAATGCTGACACCTAATGAGCAAGTTTTATAAAGCTATGCACACTTGTAATGAAAGGAAAGCAAAACAGCTCATCTCACTTGAAGCTGCGGATACTAGGGGTAGAGTTTTCAGTATCACTTTTCATAAAATATGTCTCGGGATCTTTATCACTTTGTTTACATCTAGATACAAAACATTTCCTTCTTGACACGTCTCAATTCATAATCTTACACAAGATGAAAAGTGTTTTTTAAAGTCAACCTTTTTGCCAGGTAAGTTCACTAAAGAAAAGTTGAGAGAAAAAAATAATAATTCCCAGTTCATTGACCCTTAAAGGTAGTCAGTATAGGCCCCAATTACAGCACGCTATAATTGCTTGAAGTTTTCAAAAAAGTACTTTCCTGGAGGTCTTTTAACTCTCCAAAATTGTTCTCAGACATTTTTTAAGGAACACACAAGATGACTGAATATCTCAGTGAGGAAAATTTCCTCGAAGGTAATACAAACAGTTTAAGAATTTTGACCAAAGGTGACCATATTTGAATATCTAGCATATTTGGTGCCAATACAGCATAACCTTAATATGCAGAAGACATATTCACACACAGCCCAATACAGACATTTCTTCACCATTGAACCAGAAGGATATGCTATATGACAATTGTATGTTTATAAAGATTTAATCTGGTCAATAATGAAACCTCTCTGACAGTAAGCTTCAAAGTAAAATTAATAGTACCATAACTTTTTTATAATGCAATTAGTTTTTCCTATATATGGTGAAATCCAAGCAGGTAATAACCATAATTATGAGAATATAATGCTGCAGTCTTCAGCCCAGAATATGCATATTTAGTTTAGTTTAGAGACCCAAGGATCAGGAAGCCTTACAGTAGCTTATTTGAGACCCTATCCATGTTAGATCGTGGATGAACACTGGCTTTATTTCAAGACTTCTCTTTTTCGATAAGTGTCCAAAGGATAACGAGAGGCAGGGGTGAGAATTCGCTCCCATTCCTGCTCCCTGGACCACCATTTAACGTCCCCATCCTACGGACAAGAGTGTATGCCCCAGCTGACCACTTTCTCAAATACTGAGGTAGGGAAAAGGCACCCCATTCGACATCAATTTAGCTTGGCTGCAGCATCTTGCAAACTGATGGGCTGTGCAGGGGAACCAATGTAATCTTTTGTTCCGGGCACTTTAACTTAATAGGTACAGTAGTGCTGGTCTGCAGAGACAATAATCTCTATTGTTTGATATTAATTCAGACTTGTTTAAGTCCAGTGCATAATCTATCGTGTATGGCATCACAGAATGCTACCGTATGCAAATAGGCCAATTGTTATACAACTCAAAGATGCAGAGCCATGTCTGGTACACAGTTATCATAGTATTTTATAAGAGACAAAGTTGATTGCCCTCAAAACTGCTACATAAAAAGTGAACAGTAAATTATTCTCTTTTGTCAGAGGGAATTTATGCACCGTTATTTTTCTTTTCATATGGTGTGGAAACACTGTACATAGGCCTAAGTGTGAATTATATAATGTTAATACTTGTTTCTAAGAGAAGCACAACAGCAGAAAATTCTCATGAATGTTAAGATTAGCTGTGATCAGCAATATACAATGCAAAGGAAGTGACACAATGATATTGTTTATATGCAAGGAGAAATCATAAACAAACTGGTCATTAAGAACCATGATGATCTGATCTATAGGAGCCATATTTTCTTCAAACAATACAAATTGGGAAAAAGTTGTTGAATGTTAATAACAGATCTACAGTATGTGGTTATAGCTATTGGGCTCTTCCTGATTTGAGAGTCATCAACCACTAAAACCCGTTTACAAAGTTACTTTTATTTCAACTACTTAACTTATGTCGTTTCTTTGTTTTGTCACTTGCAAACCTTTGGGACGAGGCCTAAGGAAATGGATGTTTTGATAGTATCTTGTATCTACTTTGAACTGTTCAGTATGATACTCTAACACAGCACTGTGGCCATTTATCCAGTGGAAAATATGACTGCAAGAGGATTCAAAAGATGGGTGCATGAATTCAATTATGATATGTGTAAAAGTAAGTTGGCCTGACGTTTCGATCCTAGCAGGATCTTCTTCAGAGGCTAAATCAATTATGATAATTAGATACACGTTTGTTAAATATACAAGAAAGATCCTGGCTATTCTCATAACATGCTCAAGATGACCTCTGACCTCTACGACTGACCCTTTGTCTAACCTAGTCTAATGAAAGCCCTGACATAAGAAACAACTATGTTAACAACTTTAATGAACAGTGTGGCAGTTTACAACAAACATTCAGATGAATTAGATTGATGGATGGACATAGACACACACAGTCATCATGATACTTAGACAGACATAAAAGAGCCTTGATTAATGTGATGATAAATTGTATTATATTGTTAATCTTAGCAGTATGTGTTTTTGGCCCTTACGGCCTTCTATATATTATTCTGCCATCTACATGTTATATAAAGGTTCGTTTTGCTGGTTATGTTTTGTTGTTTAAAACCTCATTAAAGGTCTGTAATCGAGTGTATCAGTCGTCGTCATTATTACTACAATTATCATGGGCCTCTGTTAGACAAACAATACAAATTGGGATAAAGTTGTTGAACCTACTACCTTTGACTTTGCTTTCTTAAATGTTAATAACAGATCTATGAGGTTATAGCTATTGGGCTCTTCCTGATTTGAGAGTCATCAACCACTAAAACCCGTTTACAAAGTTACTTTTATTCCAACTCCTTAACTTATGTCGTTTCTTTGTTTTGTCACTTGCAAACCTTTGGGACAAGGCCTAAGGAAATGGATGTTTTGATAGTATCTTGTCTCTACTTTGAACTGTGCAGTATGAGACTCTAACACAACACTGTGGCCATTTATCCAGTGGAAAATATGACTGCAAGAGGATTCAAAAGATGGGTGCATAAATTCAATTATGATATGTGTAAAAGTAAGTTGGCCTGACGTTTCGATCCTAGCAGGATCTTCTTCAGAGGCTAAATCAATTATGATAATTAGATACACATTCGTTAAATATACAAGAAAGATCCTGGCTATTCTCATAACATGCTCAAGATGACCTCTGACCTCTACGACTGACCCTTTGTCTAACCTAGTCTAATGAAAGCCCTGACATAAGAAACAACTATGTTAACAACTTTAATGAACAGTGTGGCAGTTTACAACAAACATTCAGATGAATTAGATTGATATATGGACATAGACACACACAGTCATCATGATACTTAGACAGAAATTAAAGAGCCTTGATTAATGTGATGATATTATATTGTTAATCTTAGCAGTATGTGTTTTTGTCCCTTACGGCCTTCTATATATTATTCTGCCTTCTACATGTTACTGTTTATAAAGGTTTGTTTTGCTGGTAATGTTTTGTTGTTTAAAACCTCATTAAAGGTCTGTAATCGAGTGTATCAGTCGTCGTCATTATTACTACAATTACCATGGGCCTCTGTTAGATTGGGAAATTAGCCAACTTGTTCAAATTTCTGGAAGTCTAAGAAAGGTTTAATTAAGCTGTTGTTGGAAGGAAAGGAACTAATATTGCTTGATTTGATTTGATTGAGGAAATGACAGATAAAAACACAATTATCAGAAATACCAACCAAACAAGGAAATGACACAAGCATTTCCGTTCCAACATTGTCATAAAAGGAATTAAAGAGGCCATAGGGATAAGGGTTGAGACTACAAGAATATACACAAAACCAGGACCACATTCTCCATGGTAACCACAGAATAAAAAATAAATAAAAAAAACCTGCAACTGTTGCATTTACACTGGGTTTTGATACAACAAAGTTGTTACTGTATAAAATTTATCGAAACATGGATGGACTCCAACAATTTCAAAATGACACACAGACAGACTTCTTCTACATTGAGTTATGCATTGATATCAATGCATAAATAAATGTAGAAGAAGTCTGCCAGGCTGTCATTTTGAAATTGTTGGAGTTTTCCTCATATAATCTTTACGTATCCTCCTGTTACCTCTCTTGAGAGCATGTGTTTAGAAACTAAATCCTCATTAACTGAATTTGTTTGGGGACCAATAAAATAAAACAGAGAAATAAAAGAAGAGGGAATTTGTGTACAAATAACGAGAACTGTAAAGAAGGAAAAGGCCACTAAAATAATGAGTTTTTAAAGATACGTTATATACATCTTTAATAACCAGAGACAGCATACCAAGATAGTCTTCAGCAGAGATATTGTAAACAGACAACACTTCTTGAAAAGCACACATCAACTCACTCACTAGTGGATTATAAATTGCTTGGACTGCTTTGTTTTAAGAGAGATATCTTCAGAAAGAGGGACTCAGACAAGGATTGGAGAGGGTGGAGGAGGGGGGGGGGAACCATGTCAATCAGCTGAAACCTCTCAGTATATAGATGATGCAACATCATACAGGCAAGATAGTAAAGATTTCAATACAGAGAGCACTATAACTCCACCTCCATTTCGTACTCTTTCGACATCTACCTTCCCCTCATGGTCCATGCCATCCTTCTTCTGCTCCAGACCACCACCCAACACACCTGCTCCAAACCACCACTCAACACACAGGCTGCTCCAAACCACCACCCAACACACAGGCTGCTCCAAACCACCACCCAACACACAGGCTGCTCCAAACCACCACCCAACACACAGGCTGCTCCAAACCACTACCCAACACACAGGCTGCTCCAGTGGTCATGTTACCCAAGAAAACAATTCTGCTGGTTAACACATTACACTCACCGATTTGTTTTACTGTAGTTGTACTAAACGGTAAATTGTTAATGTGTGTCTTAAGAAGTTAAGATCTACATTGTGCAATTACACTATAGATTAAGCAGAGCAGTTGTCTTTCACAGTACTTAAAACTGAGCTGAGTATAATACAGGAAAGAACTCATACAGGAATATTACAATGTCAGATATAGCATGTTTACATGTAAAATATAACATCAATTGAATGCATTGATCTATACATACTACATAATTCCAGTTATAATTACTTCATGGTTACGGGTCAACTGCCTTGCATAAACAGGAAGAGATCCCGGCCCCCAAGCAGGAAGTTCCCACGAATTTCTACAGCAAAAACATTGTCATATGTGGATCATATTTGTGTCTTAGCTTGTAATATTATCTATAGCAACGCACATTGTAAGACTATCGATAATATATTACTTCTATACTGCGCTATATCATGGTACAATACTGTAAATTATGTATTACACATGTATTATATGTACAATATACAGCAGCATGCATACTAGTACTATATGTTTTATACTGTACTGCAGGATGTACATTACTGTACAGTGCAGTACTATGCATTAATGTATTGTATTGTTAATACTTTACAGTACAGTACTGTACAGTGGGATACTATGCAGTAATGTATGTTGTAAAGTACTTTACAGTTACATTACTGTACAATGCAGTACTGTGGAGTATTGTATAGTATTGTAAGTACTTTATAGTACAATACCATACAGTTCCGTACTATGCAGCAATGTGTAGTATTGTAAAGAACTTTACAGTATTGTACAGTGCAGTACTATGTAGTAATGTATAGTATTGTAAAGAACTGCACAGTAAAGTGCACCTTTTCAGTACAATGCAATACAGTATTGTAAAGTGCTGAACAGTGCAATAATGTACTTATTGTGCAATACTGTGCAATACTGTACATATAGTTCTGTACAGTCTGCATTGTACAGTGCAGTGTTGCACAGTGTAGTACTATACAGTGTGGTACTGTACTGCATTGTAGCTAAACTCTACTGCTCTGTTCTGTGTCTCCTTGTTAATGCATTCATTAAAAGCCAGACAAAACAAGAGCATTGATTGAGACAGTGTAACTGTGGTTTATAAAGAAAGAGGGTCAGGGAGCTAAACCAAAGTACAGTTCTGTCACATTGCATCATTTTACAAAGGTGCTCAATTTAGGAAGATATATGCCATGGTAAAGGGAGACTAGTTCTGTCACATTGTATCATTTTACAAAGGTGCTCAATTTAACAAGATATATGCCATGGTACAGGGAGACTAGTTCTGTCACAACATTTACATTATTTTACAAAGGTGCTCAAGTTTGGAAGATATATGCCATGGTAAAGGGAGACTAGTTCTGTCACACTGCATCATTGTACAAAGGTGATCAATTTAGGAAGATATTTGCCACGGTACAGGGAGACTAGTTCTGTCACATTGCATCATTTTACAAAGGTGCTCAATTTAACAAGATATATGCCATGGTAAAGGGAGACTAGTTCTGTCACAACATTTACATCATTTTACAAAGGTGCTCAAGTTTGGAAGATATATGCCATGGTAAAAGGAGACTAGTTCTGCCACATTGCATCATTTTACAAAGGTGCTCTATTTAACAAGATATATGCCATGGTAAAGGGAGACTAGTTCTGTCACAACATTTACATCATTTTACAAAGGTGCTCAAGTTTGGAAGATATATGCCATGGTAAAAGGAGACTAGTTCTGCCACATTGCATCATTTTACAAAGGTGCTCTATTTAACAAGATATATGCCATGGTAAAGGGAGACTAGTTCTGTCACAACATTTACATCATTTTACAAAGGTGCTCAAGTTAGGATGATATAAGCCATGGTAAAGGGAGATATGGTGTGTGCTAATAATCACAACAAGCAGAATATTAATTACCTGAAGTAGTGGCTACTCGCCTCCTCCTCCCCCCAGATACTTTCACCTCAGAGAAACTTTCTTGAGGTGGACTTGGGCTGAAAAAAATAAAAGATTAAAGATTGTAGTAAAAAACTATATGGAAAAGAGAGAGAAACATATTGAATAAAGAGAAATATATATGAAGTTTTCATTTTACTCGTAGGTGATATTGTAATCCCTCACAGCAGTCAATGAAACATGCCAAACTGCTTTTTTAGAATTTAGTTTACATTATAATTAGGATTGAAAATAACTTCTGATGAGATTGAAAACAACTTATATCAAACTGATGTAGTGATTAAGTTAATCGAGAATTCCAATGATCCATCAAAATAAGCTCAAATCTTAAAAGATTAAAGGAACTTTTGGAGAAATAAATGCATATTGAAACTGAAAACTATTTATTTCCACTTCACCATAACATAAACAAAGTGAACATATAACATTTGAATATGCAATACAAGTTACATTCCATAGGAATTAAACAATTGATATATACAAATGATGTGAAGTGGGGGAGACCTGGCAAAAACTGAGCTTATCAAGGCCAGGCCACCATAATATTCAATCTTGAAAAATCCCAATACACTGTAGTTCATGATATATATAGGCTGACTTAATAGCCAGGCCTCATTGGCAGGAAGAGAGTAAGAGAAAACTTGAGGAAGGCTTGCAAGGTTTCCTATTTGCATGCAGTAATTAACACTGAATGTCTGCAGAGGAACAGCAGTGGAGAATTGAAACAAATAGATTTTAAATTGTTCAACATTCACAATTTAGCATCCCCATTACACAGTGCAATGGTGATGGCTAGTGCTTAAATATTTCTGTCCCACATATGCGAAAACATCATAATAAAAAAAAATAACTCTAACAGTAAACATTCTGTTATCTGCTTTAACTCTAGAACTCATTAGATATGATAATTAAGTCAGCCTCAACCTTGAACTCTTTTAATATAGATACAAAAAAAATCTATTGTCAACATATCAATGCGAAACTAATTTCTTACTTCCAGTTTTTACTGTATTAATTTGTGACAAATTCATTTTCTTTTCTTTGTTTTCTTTCCATTTTTTATATTATTGTTCGTTTGTTTTGGAGTATTGTTTCCTTTCACCAATTTCTCTCCAGTATATGTACATATTTATTATATTTCAAATGGGTAAAACATTCTATAGGCATTGCGCTTCTTTTTCCTCATCTTCCATGCATTTGTATAGCTTAAATATTGTATATCAATTAACATGATGAATGTTTTATTTTATTTTTTCTTTATACATGTCTCTCTAGATTGTATTGTATCCAAATATTTGTTTATACTTTGTTAAACATTCATGTACTGTACACAATTGCTGGAAATAAATTGTTGTTATTGTCATTGTCATTAATCAGTTGAATGTTGTCAATGAAAGAACAAAATGAATTTAGAGAAAAGATGTATCTTAGTGAATTCATACCAGAAGGTTTTAGCAGTCGTGCAAGTTTTCAATCTCTGTCGTGCTCGTTTTGTAAAACACTGTGAAGTCATAGTTTTGCAAATATCATTCCCTAATGTTCCATCTGTTTTCGGATCAACAAAATCAAAGATGACTCGAAAGAGTCAGTTTCGTTAATCATCCTTGGATAAACACAGGAAATATGGAACAATGCCTAAAGGGGTTTAGTAACAACACACTTAATTAGAAATAACAACACTGTAAAACTGCAAGGAAATATGCCTGGGGCAGCTGACCAAGTTCATTATATTACATGCTAGGTGTGACGTTATCTCCTAAAGGAAGTATTTGGTCATGGATCGATGTGCTAAACTCAGGTCAAGAATTAAAATATGGCGACAGTTAATAAGATTGAAAGAAATGTTGTCAGGTAGGGTGAGAAGAGGACATGTACATGTGGATCACTGTTGGATATTTAATGTACAGACGTTACACTGCCGACGTGTTAGGGGAGAGGATGGGGAGGAAAAGGGGGAGGATGAGGAGGGGTAGGAGGAAAGACGAAGAAAAAGAATGGAGGAAAGAGGAGAGATTACAACTCTTTGCTGTTCAAATTCTCTAAACATCTGGGCAAATTAAAGGGTGTGAAGACACGCACAAAAAGAAACGTCTAATGCCGGTATCTGACCTAGTTTCAAATGAGGTGTAACAGAAGTGTTAAACACCACCATCGATCCCAGAAATACACACACAGCTTGCTAACGTCGGTAATTAGACAATAGTGTACAGTCAGTACATACAGCTGCGGACAATACCCACAGCACAGTATACAAACGATACAGCAATGGACATCTCAGGTTCAGCAAAATATAACAAGGTATCACGATTCATTACTGTACTGTCTGCATTTTGTAGCGACACGAACGAAACGTCAAGTGCTTGCAAGCAACAGAAAGTTAACTTTTTCAGATGGCCGCACGCGGTTTGGGACGAGTCTTCAAAAAGATTTAAAGAAGTACTGTACAGGGGAAGCCAAAAGACATTTCTGACAAAAAAGTAGACAACCTAATCATGTACTATATTAAACTGTAAGTATTCTGGAACAGCAAGTGTGTATACTGTTGAGTTGAACCTGAACTCTTCTTGAAATGACACTGCAAGTTATTGACACTTGTCCAGAGAGAGTGATTCAAAAGTACAAAGAGCACTAGTACAGAAATGGAAAGGTTATCATAGCGCAATCTCTACTTTCCCTAACTTTATACTAGAAGTTCCCTTTCTTCTGCAGTCACCCTCCTTGATAACAATTTGTTAAATCATTTTGGGGCATGCAAGCTGGTTTCTTTTCCAAAGATATTTGATGAATCTACATTCTCCCAACTTACATTCTAGGAAAACAGGCGGGGTTTGTACGTATAAATTGAGAAACAGTATATAAAAATGTATGTTGACCGATGGTTATTTGACTTTCCCAAATGGATGGGGCTTGTAGTGAAAACAAGTTTATTCCTCTGATTTCATCTGTCAATCTGATGCAAATTTGTTTTGTCATCTGATCAACAATAAACAGGTTTTTATGTAATTTTCAAGTAGCCATCAGTCACTTAATATTCTGCAATTTTCTGTAAAATTTTCCATCCCTACCTCCCTATCATTTTCTTTTCTCTTGTGGGGGTAGTGGTAGGGGGTGGGGGTGAGGGTGGGGGTTCTTACATAACCTGCTGAACGTGACAGCTACCTGCAGCTTAAACTGTTAATAATCTTGGATGCATAGGCTGCTTGTATAGTCCTAGCTGACATATTTAGTCAAAATGGCATTTAAAGTTAACACAAATGTACTGTAACTACTTAAGGCACGAACAAACAATACCATATACACAAAAGCTACGCTAGAGACGGGTAGTAGACTCATAACATTTCAAATAAGTTCCGTCAATCACTATACACTATAATCTGACTGGTGCCTGCAAGGCAGGCACTCAAAATGAATAAGTGTAATGCCAAAGCATGCATCAATGGAAGAACATTAATAAGACATGCGGTAGCACAGAGCTGTCAGCTGAGTTATCCCATTTTCAAACAATCCACTTTCAATGAATTTTCACAGCTAGAGTAAAGCTCTTCTCTCCAACCTGGATGATGCTACGGACCACGACGACTGCAGAGACTAATGGGTATATAGTGAACATTACATGGAGAGCAAGAGAGGCGGAGAGTGAGCATTGGGGGAGAGCGACGACGACGACGATGTTAACTTGTCTTCATAAATATCAAAGTATCGCCAGTTACATGTGTGAAATGTCAATTCACCAGTCAGAGGGGATTGATAAATTAGCCTAAGTTATATATGTAACTATATGAATCATCGGCAAGGTATATATAGCTTGTTCAATATGTAATTGTATGTGTGTGTGCATGTATGTGCATGTTTATATATATGTATATATATATATATATACGATATATATATATATATATATATATTACGATTTTCATTTATATATATATATATATATATATATATATATCATTTATGCTACTGTACATTTGGGAATGAGAAATGGGCTCAAGAATCTTGGAGGGATGCACAGGTACCACAATTTATACCAATCTACTAGAAGGATTTTAGGTTTTTTTTTAGCCAGTGGTTAAGACAGATATGTTGTAATATGTTAGAAGTCATGAAAGTCTCATAAGGGTGGTTGAATGTAAATATATAGATTACCTGGTTTATAAAACCTTCTGAATCATTCAAGTAGCTTTATATACAGTAGGTCTGGCAAGCAAATTCGATCAAATCTTTCCTAACAATTGCTCAAAATCAAACTTTTCGTAGGATTTTTTTTTTCATTAAATAAACAAAGTTGGTCCAAGTAATTGGTCCAAGTAATGAATGAAAACAATCCCGACCTGCCACATTGCCTCAGCCAGATACTTATTTTGTTGCCATTTAGAAATAAACATCTTGCAAAGAGCAACATAAAAACGCTTCTGGGATTTAGATTGGTGGGACATATGGCGTCGAAAAACTTTAAAAACGTTTAAAGCAAGAGGGGCTGCCTATTAACGTCACATTATCATGTCACTCTGTAGTTGCTCTTAGTATTGACCTTACAGAACAAATTAATCACCATGGTGATATAGATGGTTATAACATGATAGCCTGTACACTGCTATAGGAATGAATCATATCATTGCACTGTTTGGGAATCCAAACATCTTTATAAGAGTCTAGAGCTCCCAGCAATATCTTCTGTGAATTGTACGGCTGTCAATTAAAAAGTTGTACATTTGTTTAGTTGATTAGACGTAAAAGATATCTTTCCCTAGCAGTGTACTTAGTAGAAGTGATTGGATGGTGGAATTAGGATAGAGTACAGATGGGGAGGGGGGGTGGGGTACTGGGAGAGTATGAAGATGGGGGCATGAGGAGAGAGGTGAGGGAATACATCGAGCAAACTACCTTCTTCACTAGAATTTTCTTATTTGTTCTTGAAACCATGACATACAGACTGAGCATTAGTAATATATAGAACATTAGGTAAACAATGATTCATCAGTGAGTCAGCAATAATTCCTTGTATAGCTCAAATAATGAGCAAATTTTATGAGTCAAATACTTTTCATCTCCATACATGTTTTTTTCTTCTTTGAACAAATGGATTGAAATATGGTATGTATAGCTTACAATACTTCTTTAAGGTCCACCATGTAAATTCAGCAAACATTTCAATGTGTTTTACGATTTTATTTATTTTTATATATTTTTTGGGGGCTCTCCATGCAGAAAGAAGGCAAAATTGCATAGAGCCTTGCATACAGACTACAATTTGTGTATGTCCCAACCTGGAA
The DNA here is from genome assembly GCF_037975245.1 of Apostichopus japonicus. NCBI lineage: Eukaryota > Metazoa > Echinodermata > Holothuroidea > Aspidochirotida > Stichopodidae > Apostichopus > Apostichopus japonicus. Next base: position 31,949,718 of record NC_092569.1, on the reverse strand, counting down.
TAGTGGCTAAGAGCAGGTCTATACTATAATGTACAACATATATGAATGCCAGAGGTACTGTATATCACATATATACATGTGTATAGCAAGACAGGTACTTTGTAATCTGTTGCATAAATTTCATAACTATGTTCCCAGAACTACTGTAGGATGCCAATCCTGAAAATACAGTATATAGCGAACAACAGTCACCATACATCACACGTCTTATATATCACACTGTGGGAGTACAACATATAGGCTATGTGCATATATCATGTACAACGGCATACTGTGAAATTTTGTATATTGTGTATATGGATGGGTGAAAGAATCACGTATACCAGCATAATTCAAAATGAGAGACCTTGCCATATCATGACCACACACTAGCATACAGGACACACAATGAAGTGTATTATGTATACACACACAAACTATATGCACACAGCTTGCCTTCATCTCTTTTCTTTTGTGGTCAAGTGGCGAGAAATGGGGAGGCCGGGAGGGGGAGGGGACGGGGAGAGGGAGGGGAAGGGCATTATGACAATAGGATTGGCTAAGATGGGCAGTACATGTTTTGCATACCAATGATTGTTTTAAAGCATAATAAAGCGTTTATTTTAATTTGATACAAGGTCAGCTGGGCTCCTAGTTTCTTCTTGCCTGCTATTGTTTACACTCAACACTGCTACAGATGTAATTACATATAGTAATACATGTGGTAATTTATATGTTCTGTGAATATACCATATAATATTTCAAACATGCTCAAAATTAAGGGAACCGATATAAGGTTATTTTATGTCATATTTCTAAAAAACAACATCATATGTTCATAATATATACTTACAGACTGACAAAACTGTCCTCGCTTGCAGTACTGAGTCTTCCAGAATACATTTCTTTAACCATCTAAACCTTCTAACCGAGAATAAGTCCTTCAGGGCTTAGTACTCCAATGTTCTCCAAAAATGGTTTCTCTTTGTTAAATGAAATGACAGCCAAGTACAACAGATCACAGGCTACTACTGTACATGTCAGAGGTCATCGTATATTAGACTGACAATAATCATTGCACTGACATTTTCAACTATTCCCACCTCTAATTACACCCTTTTGTTTCAAGCATCTACTCTGCATATAAATACAACTTATCAAGATTCACAGAAGTTGAACTGTACTTCCTCATAACAATTTGGCTAAATTTTCTATGTCAAGATATTTCTAAAATTTTATATTTTATAGTGGTCCATAAAGTATAAAATGAAGCAGTCTTTCATAATTCAAAACTCTTATGCAGGTGCTGCAAGAGATTACTAACCGAAATTAATTCCAAAAATCGAAAGTAAACCAAAAGCTATTAATTATGCTAAGTTGTCTTACTTAGCAGTTTATGGTGAATGTCTGTCTCTCCCATACAGACACTGTAATTACTTCGGACAATAGGTGCTTAATATTATCCAAAGTTGCAAACAGATGGCAGGTTAAATTTTAATAATCCAATTATCCTTTGGGGATGATGCGATGGATGTCAACTAATCAAACTTAATGATAGGAAGACACACTGCAGCTTTTTGCTATTATTACAAAACACAAGCTGTAAATCCAGGCTGATAATTATTCAGTAATTTCACAAAAGTCTTCGGTCTTTTACCATTTGTTCCTTTCTCTTGATACTCCAATTGGCACAGTTTAGTTTAGCACTACTCCAGGCAATATACTGAACATCTCCAGTGAGATTAATTTATTTTAGGATTCAGTTATTGGATTTGACGATATCGACAACAATGGACAAACCACCAGCCAGTCAAGGTAAACAGTGTTCAAGTTACACACATCTGCACAGTCAGTAATTTCATATCTTCCACAAATGATTCTGACACAGCTTGTGTTTTTTCCTTGCTTCTAATTGTTATCCTCTGTGGACACACACGGCTACTCTGAGCTTCCCAATGATTGTACGTACTAACCGATAAACAACTCCAAATAGCATTAAACGTTATTAAGGTATTGAATATTAAAGGCCTGCTTCAACCGTCGCTGATCAGTAACACAATCTATAAGCTGATGATGACTACAAGCCTACAAGGCTAGTCCACTGCCGGGCAGAAAATGAATCATGTCAACTTGTCCTTAATCATAAGTATGAATCTTTTTACAAACGCCGCCGCAACAGCGACCGGAGTAGTAGGAGGGACGGTCGGCGATCTCTCGGCTGCTAATGAACTACCTTGGCGACGGTCGTGCGTGCCTGCGTGTGTGTGAGCTGAGCAATACGCTCCTTCTACCAGCGCACACCGTAATTGTAACAATTATACGTCATGCTCCGTGGAGTTGACAATAACTGCAGGCCTCTTATAATTATTACACTCTTATCACTAGGAGTTCTGAATGGTATACAGTACATAAATATGTACTGTATGCATGAGGAGGTCAATCGGGGAGAGCAGCCGCTGTTCCCCTATGCTGTAAATGACAGGAAATCTAGACAGGAACCAAAGGTACTTTGGCTGAGGGAGTATAACGACTAACTCTTGTACCAATCTATGGACGTCTGGAAAATTACACCACCCTTGTTTCCTGTTGGGTCTAATGTAATGGGTACTTGAGAGGTCTGTCCATAAATATGATTGCAATTCTGAGTTAATGGCCATCGACTGTCTACTTAGATTAGTCCTGGATATTACCGGCAAATTTTGTTGAATTCCCAAATTGGGGGTTAGATTAGTTAATGGTGCCAGTGAACAAAGAAGAAAAAAAGGTATTTATTATTGACAAATCTTGACATTTGTTTAATAAAAATATGATAAAAATTACCAGTTCTTCTCTGTGTCTCAATATTTAAGCATTATAAGCTTCTCAAAATATTACAGAGCATATCTTCTGTATGTACAGTAGCATGTGGTAGACATATGGTGCAGTTTGTTCATGCTGTTTTAAATATAACATCAATTTTAGAAACAGATTCTGAGGGTCACACAAATTTCATGTTTTATTTGTACTGTAGCAACTTTAGATATCTACTTTTTTTTTAAATTATTATTTAATATTGGATAACTTTATCGTTTATCTTGCAGTGGGACATACAAGTGGCTTTGATTCGAGGGGAGTAAAACACAAAGGCAACTCAAAATGTCCATGAACCCTCTGTACCAAAAAATTCCAATCTTAAACTTTTCTCCAAAAAAAGTCACTATTTCCCCCCCCCCCCACTATCTCAACAAAATGATTTTTAAATATTTAATAAAAGGACATTTTTCTGTTACGATGAAATGCACACTTATAATTTATGCTTAAGTTCATGAGCAAGTTAATAATTAATAGGTTAGATGCTAACATTTGTTTTCTCTTTTTCAATTTACAACATTGATCAAAGTAAATAATTTGGAAAATTTTTGAAACTTTATGATACATTTCTTTGAACATGAATCCGGGCATAATTTTCAAGCAAATTAACTTGAATTTTGTGTAACGAACCACATACTGTCCACAATTTATTTACCCAAATCCATGCATGGCACTGAGCCCTTATGTTTATTCTTCACCCCCATATGACTAACGATACCTACTGTACCGAGATTTTTACAATTATCCTATCCAATTTAAATTTATCTGTTGAATTACTAGAATACAAATATAACATAATTAAACTTTCTACCCTATTTGGTCCTTCTTTTCATCCAAATTATTTCGCCTATTTGATTAATTTATTCTAATATATTCCTTCTATAAAATTAAACTTCAAAATTCTGATTATATCTATCCTCTTTTCATCTCATCTTGATTTTATGCTTTGAGAGTGGGAGGGAGTCTGTTTTAAAAGTTTGCACAGTTTTTCTTGTTCTATCAAATTTATCATTACAAGAAAAAAAAAAAGAAGCTTTTCCTTAAGTTTCTTTCATAACTGCTTTAAATGTTATCGTGTTATATTATTGTGTACACCTAAATTACAGAGAATTGTTTTAAGCAATTAAAACAAATGAACATTCTTCCATGCAAAATTGATAGAATATGTAATTATCTTTTGAATCCACATGGTGCCACCTATCACTAGATTACTATAATAGAGTACAAACAAGCCCAGCTCTGGGTCTATACATCCAATACCCTCAAGAGCAAATTGGACTTTTACAGCTTGTTCAAGCAGTCTGTACTAATGTCATCCAGGTACAGCAACAGATCCTTCCTGTTTGACTGTCTTTATTAAACTACTGTTAACTGCCCTTTTAATGCATATTGATACTAGCTACTGTATTAGGATACTGTACATGTCTGGCCTTAATGCATATTGGTACTATAGCTAAGTACTGTATTAGGATACATATGTCTGACCTTAATGCATATTGGTACTATAGCTAAGTACTGTATTAGGATACATATGTCTGACCTTAATGCATATTGGTACTAGCTACTGTATTAGGATACATATGTCTGACCTTAATGCATATTGGTACTATAGCTAAGTACTGTATTAGGATACGTATGTCTGACCTTAATGCATATTGGTACTATAGCTACTGTATATGTAGGATATATGTCTGACCTTAATGCATATTGGTACTAGCTACTGTATTAGGATACTGTACATGTCTGGCCTTAATGCATATTGGTACTATAGCTAAGTACTGTATTAGGATACATATGTCTGACCTTAATGCAAATTGGTACTATAGCTAAGTACTGTATTAGGATACATATGTCTGACCTTAATGCATATTGGTACTATAGCTACTGTATTAGGATACATTTGTCTGACCTTAATGCATATTGGCACTAGCTACTGTATATGTAGGATACATGTCATATATAAAGTAATATTAGTGAAAATTACCCAACTCCCTTTGCGGTATTGAAACTAACTGTTGGTTTTTATAATGCATAGTGGTATGTAAATACTGTATAATGTCTATGGGATATGTGATGTAATGTAATGGACAGAATTCCCAAATTTCTTTGCGGTACCATTGGTTTTATAAGGCACATATATTGTTATTATACTGCATATATGTACTATAGTAAAAAGCATTAAATGCTGCACTTGTTTAACACTCTGTTCTGAATATGGGTTCAATTTTATTTTTTTTTAATTTCTGAATTTTATTGCTTTAATAATTATCGTTAGGATATCTATTTTTATAATTTTTAGGATGCAATATTTTTAAGCTGTAATATTTTTAAGCTGTAATAATTTTAAGTTTAACATTTTTAATGTGTAATTTTGTAAAGTGATTTGAGATCATTCTTTAGCGCTATATAAGAATAAATTAATTATATATAATAATTTACACTTCTCTCTCTGCTTTGAAATTCAACCAATCAAGAGATCACCACTTTCCATTGCTGCCGCATATTTTTTTAAAGTTAATTCACTTCTATCCAGGGATTTATTCTTTTCAAAGGATCTTCAAGTACTATCTCCTTGCAACCTTGAATGTACAACTTGAATTCAAGTATTCCACTCATTGGGCAAAATGAATCTATTATTACTCCAGGAAATGGATCACATAGGCTGCACCTGTGATAGCTAATCCTAGCAAATGCTCTTCAAAATCTCTACAATATCACTTTCATAAAAATATAATACTATTGCGTTGTCATCTCAATGTGATACAATCTCTAAATGTTTGCTTTGTTTTGTTTTGTTTATTTGTTGTCCACACCACGTGTTACAAACATAATACAGAGTCTTAATATGAAATGAATCCATGTACAAAAATGGTGTAAAGGAAGTAAACCTAGAAAACCCCTGAGGGCTTGTCATGAGCTTACTCCCTGAAAAGAAAACCACAACAGGAGAAATGCAATAGACATTCATCAACTACATTAAGAAGCACAGATTACAAAAACCCATCCCTAAGCTGCAGACAATACCTATGGTCATTTTTCCCCCTCTCCCACTTCCCCGCCCCCCACACATTTTACTCACACAGCTTGACTGTCAATGTACATACTCAAAATTGGTGGTTTCTTCAACAAATTTTGTGTAACAAAACCACCTTCCTGTGGGGATAATATTGGTTTACCCTTTAAGAAACACAGTTCAATCACCATGGCAATGTTTCTAACTCTATGTATTAGCATGGATGTAAAAACAGTTTTTACCTCCATGGTATTTTGAGACGTTTTCTAATCAGAAAGCACATAAAGTCACATACATATCTAACCTCCTACACTAAACAATCGTCTGTTCTTTTATTCTACTCTTTTCCTCAATAAGTTACATACGTTCAAACATCTGTTTCCTTGTTATTGTTAAAACAAACATTGTACCTTGTGAAATGGCTCCTGAACTTAAGGTAAGTGTCATAGATGATACTTAATGACTGTGATGTATTCCTAAGTGTTGCTTACAACTGTTACATTTCCATACGTATTGATAGAGAGGTGGAAACTCGTCCTAGTCCGCTGTTGAATTAATCTACCTCATTGACATTCAGACCTTTACAAGGTTAACTATTTCTTGAATTGCAAATATATATAATAAATCAATCACAAGTATGCAACTAACACTCAATAAAGTTTTTCATGTTTACATACTGTAAGTACATTACTTTAAGTATGGTTATGTTATGCTATGTTATATTATGTAATGTTTATATGTTGTGTGTACTGTGGTGAACAAACTTTATGTTTTACATTACATTACTTTAAGTATGGTTATGTTATGTTATGTTATATTATGTAATGTTTATATGTTGTGTGTACTGTGGTGAACAAACTTTATGTTTTACATTACATTACTTTAAGTATGGTTATGTTATGTTATATTATGTTATGTTTATATGTTGTGTGTACTGTGGTGACCAATTGTTATGAAACAGACTACTGTACGTATTGACACAGTTAATTTGCTATATATACCGTATACATGCTAAAATGACCATATAGTTGCAACCACTTATATCAAACTATTAAGCACACTATTTGCATAAAATTCATCATGTGTGACAACCAATCATCAATTACGCCATAATCCTTCTTGTCTCACTTCTAATTCCCTTCCAGCTATGACATGATATTCGAATACAAACGTCTGAAAGCCCAACAAAATGAACAGATGAAGTAACTAGCTGTGGTTGTAACATAAATTCAGCTTGCACGGTGGCCCCTGGCAGAGCTAAAGCGATATGAGAAGTACCTATCTTACGGATAACAATAAGATGTTCTAACATATCCTTCTTCAGCATTCATACTTCAGCACACACTGGGTGCTTTACAGAAGATGACTTTAAAGGGTGTGAAGACTCGCGCAAAAAGAAACGTCTAATGCCGGTAATCTGACCTAGTTTCGAATGAGGTGTAACAGAAGTGTTAGACACCACCATGGATCCCAGAAAATACACACACAACTTGCTACCTTCAGTTTTGTGACACTAGTGTACAGTCAATACATACGGCTGCGGTCAATACCCACAGCACAGTATATAAACGATACAGCGATGGACATCTCAGGTCCAGCTAAAGATAACAAGGTATCACGTTTCATTACTGTCTGCATTTTGTAGCGACACGAACAAGACGTCACTTGCAAGCAACAGAAAGTTAACTTTTTCAGATGGCCGCACACGGTTTGGGGCGAGTCTTCAATGCCTTTAACCTGTGTATACATAATTCAGTTTCCATTCCATATTTACTAGATGCCCCAGTCTACTTGGAACACTCATTCTTAGAGCATTCATTTAGCTTCATACAGTATTCTTCTATGATTTATTCATTTAAAAGGCCCTTCCTATGAGCCTGGTGCTCATCATGCTAATAGCAATAATAAAAACACCACACAAGTCAGTCCCACGGAGAGACTCACATTGTGTAAATAATACACATAAGTCCGTCCATTAATTTCAAGATGCCTGGTTGTGTTGACACATCAGAGCATAATTTGACATACAGACAGCAAGTTAACGTACATAATGACCAACGATTTTGGCTTAAAATGAGATAGTATGTGAAAATATTAACACATAACGTAACTGCTAACTAAGACCATGAGAATATGAGTCTAACGTATGCATCACCTCATGGTGCGATCTGAAAATCTCAGCTGGGGCAAAATTTTAATTCGGTAATAACAAAGAAAGCTGCTGTACATAGATCTAGTTTTGGATTTCATTTCTTTCCAATTTTTTGCCTCCAAGATTAATATTTTGACTTCAGAACGTCATGGAAATATGCAAGGTTTCAGGCAACAACACACGGGGCTTATATTTCTTATTATTCTTCTTTTTTTGGGGGGAAGGGGAGGGGAGGGGAGGGGGAGGGGAGGGGTGGGGAGGGGATGGAAGAGGGGGGAATGTGAGAATCACCAATGGCAAAGGAATTTTATATTTATTTTGATATAAATCATGTTATTTTTTTTAACCCAAATTCCAGTCTTTTCAACAGTTATTGACTACCAAATATAGTGACTATTAATTGATATTTCCTAGTCTGGATTGATTCCGATGGCCTTATAGTATAACGCATCACCCGACCGATGAATAGCTTAAAACTGAGGAATTTATATATATATATATGTATATATATATATGTATATATATATATATGTATATATATATATATATATATTATGTAGAGTGCTGTTCAGCTAAACTAATTAGCTCCTTTATACAAGAAATGGCAACTATTTTAGTACTTTTCAACAGCTGGATAGACAGACAGTCACATCATATATTAAAACTGGACAATCGATGGAGAGGATGCCAGAGGAAGGAGGAGGGGGTGGGGTGGGGTAGGTAGCAGAAGGACAAGGACTGGGGGAGGATGAAGGAGATATATTCTGAGGCATGGATTCCTGCACGTTGATCAACAATGGACCATTCGCTTGCTACAGTAAGTATGATTCAATTAGTCATTATTTATTGATCATAATTCATCATTCATTTTATTTATTAACACCAGCACTACTATATGAATTGTCTTCCGACAATAAATGGCACCTCTAAGCCTTCACTTACCTGCTATTTGGTATCGATGGCAAGGCCCTATCACCATCTGCAAAAAGGAAAAAAGGACAGAATAGTCATTAAATGTATGGTTTTCTCATTCTTTATGATTGATGATGCATATAATTAGCATAACTTAACAATCTTGAGAGAAGGTAGTTGAAGACGTGGGACTATACGAGTGTGCCCGACTGTTACAGCTTGAACAGTCTTTAAAATGTGTGTGTGCCATCTCCAACCTGCCCAACTGAACCTGTATACCCATGTATCAATTGCATCAATGTTTGATCCATCCACAATACTGAATATGGAAGAAACAATTCAAAATTTGATCGATACCAAACCAATTTAATTAACCATACATGTATGGTGATAATGGAATCATTAAATTAAACTATTTGTGAGATGAAATAACAGAATGCCTCGATCAATACCCTTATACTTAATTGATCAGCTCACTGTATATATCTATATATATATACTGTACCTTTACCATCCTGCAAATTAAGGAACACCCATCACCATAGTCATAAAGCTTTCTTAGAACACAATCTGTTTTATTCAACTGACGTTTCACTTAGTTTACAAAAGAAAGAAGAAAATTTGGAGATTTAAAGAGTTTTGCAAACAATAATTATTAAAACATAATTTTGTTGGTCAGACTGAGAAGTTACCTTCTAGTATATAGACTTAGTATTACTGATTAAAGCCAATTAAAAATACAGCATTAAAAGATAGGTCTTCAAAAAATTAAATATGGGTAAAAAAAATTTTTTATATTTTTTTAAAAGATAGCATATCATGCCAACAATATCTAGGGATGACTATAAATCATCTAATGGGGCATTTAAAACTGGCCAATTGTAAAAAGCTAAGCAGTAGTTCTAGAATATATTATAGGCCATACATTAGAAAAGGAGCATCATCCCATTCATCTAATACATTACCCCATGTAACAAACATTGAACCAGTAGCACATATTACAATATAATTGGTACATATCCTACAAGTTTTTTGTTTCCCATATGGGCACATTGTTCTGTTCAAGACCATACTTTTAAACTAAGCTATTTATTTCTTCATAATGAACCAACCCGGCGGCAAATTTCTTATCAAATTTAATGAGCAGTACTATATAACTCTGGTTTTCTTCCACCCCTATTGCATACAGTACTGTATGTACTGCACCCATGGATATAATAATACTTTAACTGTGGTTATTCAGTTTGTATTGCTCTGTACAGGATTTCTGTTACAGAATTACTGCAACGTGAATTGGCCATGTGCCGCATACTGGACTATACTTCTTGAAACAGGAACAATTTACCCTACAGGGCCTATGTATGACTGAATTCGTTATGCTTCTAACTGGATCTACATAATTATTAATCCAATCGCAAAGAATACCGTGGGTTTTACATTACATCCTTGTCATCTCACCAAAGGGAACCGATCACTAATACGACACGTACGTAGCACAAGCATGAAAAATTCAATACCCTGGAGGAAATATTTCTGGGTAAGTATTTACGGTCCCCAGCTTTTATCCACAACACCATCTGCCACATTATTTTATATATTACTATTATCAGTAATCAGGAAATGGGTTGCAACTACAGTACTACCTAACATAATGCTTGTAATATATACAGTATATGCAGGCCACAAGTGAAATACTCGCAACGACCATCGGCGACCACTGAAATGTGACCAGGCAGAACCAATCTGTTACACTAGAGCTATCTGCTAAGTAGCATTTGAAAAGGTTTTCTTCCAACTTTAAACTACACAGAAGGTTTTTATATTTGGAAAAGAAGAATTTATTCACACTTTGGGAGATGTCTCACTTGAACGACAAATATAAAGGCTGGTGTAGTTGAAATTATACAGGAAGAAGGGGTAACAATTTAAAGTAAAAGTTGGTATCTGAGTAAATGTTTGAACTGAAATATCTTTATGGATTAATTCTTGGGTTTGGAGCATAACACATCAATTGCTAGAGGCGTTTCTTTCACATTCTCTGATTATAATGACAAAATGTTGGTATTTTTCTAGGAACATCAGAACCACAAAGATTGTCACTTTGTACAATTTGAGGAAAAACCCCTCATTTCCAGCTTGTTCATTTTGAATACTGCCCGTACAGGACTAATATCAATAGGTTGAGAATGTGTTTCCAATGCAGTTAACTTCTTTTCAGGTTTTTTTGGTTAATTTTGCAAAATTTGTTTTATCAGAAAAATATGCAAAGTAGTAAATTGTGTCATAATTGCATTTTGAAAGCATTTGAGAATAACAAAACCTGAAGATTCATTGATTAGAATAAATAACAAAAACAAATGAAAAACTACAAGCAAACCCACATGATCTTCTTAGTCTCCATGAGACAAAGGATAGCATTCTTGAGGTCCTCACAATACAAGGCAGTTCTTGAGATACTTTAATAATCGCACTACAAAGGATATCATTCTTTAGGTCCTCGCAACACAAAACTCTCCTTGAGACACTTTGATAATCTCACTACAAAGGATAGCATTATTTAGGTCCTCACAAAGCAGGCTGTGCTAAAAGACAATTGCACTACAAATGATAGCATTCCAGATGTCCTCAGAGTACAAAGCTTTCCACCTGAGGGCATTATTTAGGTCCTCACAAAGCAGGCTGTGCTAAAAGACAGTTTGACAATTGCACTACAATGATAGCATTCCAGATGTCCTCACAGTGCAAAGCTTTCCTCAAGACACTTTGATACTAGCACTAGACGTGATAACACTCTTGAGATCTTCACAACACAAAACTGTCATTAAGACACTTTAATACTTGCACTACAAAGGAGTGGATAGTTGGGGTCTTCACGACACAAATCTGTCCTTTACACACTTTGATAAATTGCAGTACAAATGAAAGCAATGACGCTTGAGATTGTCACCACTGAAAGCAGTCCACAAAACATGTTTGATACTTGCACTATACATTTGAAAGAGCCTTCCAAAGGTGTTTACAACAAAGAACTGTCCTCAAAGGGAGTTCGATACCCACTCTACTAATGAGAGTATTCCAGAGGTGTTCACAAATGCTGAAAATGTCATCTACAGCTGAGACTCATAGGAGAATGATCAAAAGACACATTATACTGTTCTTTGAATTCAGATAACAATGTACAACCCTCACCAAATAACCCCCACAATATTTTTAAGACAATAGTGTCCTCACTACACAAACGATAGCTCTTTTGTAAACAGCAGCATATTTCTCGTCAGAAAATAAACATGATCAGCATATCTGCTAGATTATAGGCCTTGCAAAGAATAGAATTCTGGTGAGAGAATAGACCTCACGATATACACTATTTTGAAACTGGAACTTCAGGTCTCCACAATACAAAATGATGGCACCTTTGAGACAGTTAAATCCTTACAATGAAACTGAGAGAACTCTGAGTCCACAAAATGAACAAGAGATATACTCTAAGACCGTCCTCACCAAAAAATGAGAATATTATTGAGAAAACAAATTTGTCTTCATGATCGCAACATAAACCATCCTTAAAACATTTACAAGCAATTTTTTGAGACAAAAACTTCCTCACCGAAGGCAGGTTGCATGAGTTTTAATAGCTCAACTGACAACCATAGCCAGGTTTAAAGTGATTCCAACTGTAGGACTTAATCGCCATTAAAGATGTGAAGTTTGATGAGATCAACTCACCAAAATTCAATTACACCTCTACGTGGACAAACCCTCTGTTGTGCATCACAACTTAAATAAGCTGGTAGGAAGGAAACGCTGCCATCAATAATGTGATTAGGAGATCGATGCGATGGTACTGATCCAGAAAAGACAACATTTATCAATCTATTGTATGCAGGGGTCAGTGCTGCAAGCTTCTTACCATACATATCTCGCAATCCCACCAAAAAAGTTAGAATGTGCATTTTTAAGACAAAATAGTCATTTACATTTCCAAATTTAGATTACTACAATGAATGAACCTAAATCATTGACCTCATTTGTCTAATCATTAAATCACCATGACAACTGAAATTATTGTAGGCTGGATCCTACCTATTTTACAGGATCCTTTATCTACTGAGATGGTTTTCCTATAAAATGCTGTGTAAACTGGAATGCCTTAAAAAACTATCACAAATTTCATCCCTGCAAAACATACATACTGCCCTCTATTCATGCTTAAATTTCCACACTAACTTGCCTGTTTGAGATGAAAAGCTAAAAGGTACACACACTCTAGTTACGATAGAGCTGGTGATGAATGTGTTCCACAAGTAGCGCATCTTGAGCAGTTATTCTTCTTCATTAGACATCGCAGTTTAAATTCAAACCCAGGTAATCAAGGTACAGCTACTGGAATCTACTTGAAAGTATATATGCAAGTCCAGTCTCAATTCCCTTCTGTGATTTGATACCAATTCAAACAAGATTCCTAGACTCTATAAATCCCCCTCTGATGCAACTGGTTAATAGCAGCTCTTAAACTATATAATAGTATCTATCAAATGGCTGTACGGAAACCATGTTTAACATCTTCATGAAATCAACAAAGCAAATTGCTAATCGCAGAGCTGCAATCCATAGTAAGTCAATAGTTTCCTTTAGGAAACACGTTCTCCTTCGATCACAACCATGAAAGACAAGGCACAACAGCTGTAACTTACTACTCTACATCCGATTTCACTTTCTTCCGAGGAAAATTCATCCCAATTGAGAAAAATATATTAAAGAAGCAACCGTACAGGTCAAAACACAGTTTAACTATTACCTTCTCTGCCTTCAGATGAAACTACAAAATAAAGTCTCCTAATTTTGTCCTTTTCTTATGACATTTAATATCAACTATTACAAGGATAATTTGTAAAAATACTCAAAGAAACTTAACAGACAGTACGAGCAGTCTTTCATTAAATCCTCCGTCCAGATCTACACCGTATCTGATCTCAATACCTTATCGGTCTCTCATAAAATTAGGGAAGCTAATTCCATCAAAGTCAAACCTGAGATGATGCATGGCATGTAGGTATGTTAACTTCCTTCCTCTGTGGAAATTGGAAAGTTCCCGAGAGACTGCCCTTGGAAAATCTTTCATGAGAATGTTTTTTTCGTCCCATTGCAACAAAAAAGGAAATAAAGAGGGAGAAAGAAAGAGGGGCTATAATACAGAACAGGGCCTCCCGAGCTGATGTAAGTCAACTAATATCATAAAAAAGTTCCAGCTCTGTTTAATCTCTGTGAGGACATCAGTGGGTATTGTACAACTAAAACAAATTCAGAAATGACCTCAGAACTAATGACCACACAAGTAGCTGTGTATCCAGACTCACAGAGCTTACATGAATGTTCCACAGATAGGACGACAATTAACACAGTTATTAATGTAATTAAACCAGCTGAGTGCATTTCATGTATGCTATTAAAATAATATTCAAGACACAAGTGAAATCGCATATATTTGTCTTATAATGTCAGTAATTAGTCCTCTGTTTCCATAATAACACTTTGAAGCGTGTCCTCTCAACCTCTCAATATTTACACAATCTACTGCTACCAGAGTCTCATGACAGAAGGTGTACACTATTAACGCAGATAGACATACATCAAATATGGTTAGATATCTATCTGTTCATCCATAGACAAGGATATACTGTATATTATTAAGGTGTTGAGGATATATATATGTACAAAAGAATGGAATTTCTTGAATTAAAGCAGTATTTTTTATTAAACCTCGAGGGATTTTTATTGCATTCCCAATCTCTAGTCTTATTCAATAACCATGATAGAACTGGGACTGGAGTCAGCCCAGGCTGAAATGACGTGATGCATTTTGGGTAATTTTAATACACATCTAATTATCTCCATGCAAATCAAATCAAAATGAAACTAAATCAATATTCTCTAAATTCTTAAGCTCACCTATGAACCGCCTGAAGTGTTACAAAGTAGTAACTCAAATTGATCGTGATAAAACTACAGGATTAATAGGATGAAGGATAAATCTACAAAATCAGGAATGGGTTAAAGCAATCGGATGACATTCTCAAACGAAGTACTTATTTGAAGAACAAAAAAACAAAACACCGCTGGAAACCAGTTGTTCATCTAAGGAATCAAACAAAATATGCAAATTGAGCAAGGGAGCGGATAATATCCTAAATATAGCACTCACTGAATAATCTGATTCCCGGCTCCACTTCGATTGTCCGAGACGGTGCATGAAAAGCTAACAGAACGACCTCTTTACGATTAATGTTTTTGTATAAAGAGAATGTGTGTTTTTTGCCGGCATTTACAGTGAGAAGCAGGGTATTTCTCTACAGTGAGCAATTTGGTAATTCATCCAGCAGCGAGGACATTCCAAACTATTGGGAGAGGTTAAAGCCAAACAAGGTAGTAGCTTCATTCTCACGAAAATGTTTCAAAAAGTACAATAAAGCAATGCAATAAAAATCATATAAAGTGAAATAAATTCAAACTATTGACACTGACACATCTTCATTTACTTCTCAACAAATTTACATCAAGTGCAGGAATAGGAGATATATATGGTAGGGAGTAGATAGGCCAAGCTGTAAAAAAAACACAAGTGTCACAACTTGTCCAATCTTGCTGTTTTTGCAGGGAAAACACTGATTAATGAAATTCACAAAGCTGGAATAAAAAACAACAGAACTTGATCCTCTTTCAATACTCAAAGAAGATTGCCGTTCTGGACGTATGTTATGTTAGATGCCATCATCATTTCTGCCATGATCATTTCTATGATCATTATTTCTACCATCATCAATTCTACTATCATCATTTCTGCTATCATCATTTCTGCTATCATCATTCCTGCTGTCATCATTTCTGCTATCATTTCTGCTATCATTTCTGCTATCATCATTTCTACTATCATCATTTCTGCCTTCATCATTTCTACTATCATCATTTCTGCTATCATCATTTCTACTATCATCATTTCTGCTGTCATCATTTCCGCTAGATCATGATTGCTACTATCATCATTTCTGCTATCATCATTTCTGCTATCATCATTTCTACTATTATCATTTCTGCTGTCATTATTTCTGCTATCATCATTACTACTATCATCATTTCTGCTATCATTTCTGCTATCATCATTTCTACTATCATCATTTCTGCTGTCATCATTTCTGCTATCATCATTACTACTATCATCATTTCTGTTATCATCATTTTAGCTATCATAATTCTACTATCATTCCATTACACTTGATTCAGATCTATCAATTTCATTAAACAAAATTAACTAGGAAAACTGCCTGCTTCTAGACGTCATATCTACTTCATGAAAAGAAAAAGTAATACAAAATTAAAGAAAAAAAGCAGAAAATCAAATGGGATCCTTTGGCTTCCCTTTGTTGGCATATATATGACAACTGAATGGAAGTCTTCCTAGCCAAACTCAAGAACTAATTTAGGTCAGTAAAGATATTCTACACAGAGTATGAACAAAACACAATTTATAAGGAAGTACTTGATTTATGTGATGACACAACCAACGATTGTAAATAAACAGTTTCTTCTGCGAATCCACATTTTGGAAAGTTTTTAGTGTATTCTGAAAATATTCTGAAAAAATTCTGAAACAATGACCCAATTGCCCTCATGAATGTTGAGTCTACTAAAGCCTAATGTACACTGCCTGCCTGACTGAAGAGAGATGACTTAAAATGCCATTTATACCTCAACTTGACTATTGTGATCTTGTTTTTCGAAAGTTGTATATGACCCACCACACTGGGTGAAACAGACTACTCATATACTGCACCACTGATGTATGTAAACTGAACAACTGTGTTGTATTAATGGCATTGATGTGGTCAGTAGAAGTCTTGAATGGATGCACATTGCAGCTGACAGCCTGTTGGTTAAAGGCAACATGTTGGCTTTTCTTGACTGAAGCAGATAAGAATTAAAACTGTCTGTTCTGGCTAAGTTTGTGGATCATAAGTACATTTCCTGCTATGCATTACCATCCATGCTACGACAGTCCGGTTATTGAGATTATTCACAATCGATTGGGCAGTATACGGCCAGCTCTATGGACTGAAACTGTCTTTAAACAACCTTTGTGGTTCTCACTATTTCAGTTGGTTCTGGACCAGATGAAGGGTTGGAGAGACTAACGAAACCAATGAATCAAGACTCATCCAAATATGGAATGAATATCTATAGTATTTATATTAAGGATCACAAGGAAACAAATATAAATCATGCAAGGACTTCATATTGAGACAGCATGCTGACAGTTAAACCCGAACAGAAGATACCAAAACATTGAGAATTATTGTAATGGCACAGACTGACAGACAGACACACAGACGGACCCATAGACCAACAAGATGCTGTAAAGAATATCTGCCCAGAGAGTGATCCAAAAGTGAAAGCTTTATAGGAACACTGATTTAATCGTAAAGATGTTTGACACATGCTTGATGGAGATAGTAGGATAAGATTGGAAATAGATGACAGAATCATGGAAAGGATGCTACATTTAGTAAGTAACTGCTACTACTTGTCATGGCAAGAAAGAGATTAATCCCCAAGCCCTACCAAACCCATCCCCCCACCCCCCCCCCCACAACCCCTCACCCACTCCCCCGTCCCCCAGTCTAAGACCTGTCTTGAGAGGAGAAAGATCAGCAAAGCTTCAAAAGATTTGAACAGAGCAAATTACTGTCAAAGATGTTAAGATAACACTTGAGATACAGACATAGTGTATACACATGCAAGACATACAAAGCATGCACACAATGTAACTGAATAAACACTTCAATATTTATTAATACATAGATACATACATATAGAATAATTGTATATATATAACAAGGAATGGCACAGCATTGTTGACTGTACTACAAACAGCCCTCTGATTTTGAGAGGAATTCATTCAGAAAGGAATAAAAAACATACAAATAATGAATGGAAGACACATTACCTTGCATGAGATTAAAAAGTAACAAAATGTTACAACCACAGATGAATGAGCATTCATGAAAATAAATCCTTTACAGGGCCTACTTAACAGCAAAACAAAATCTGCTGGATAAATGCTAGATTTAGTTACAAAGGCCTAACAACACACTTTTCAGCATTGTATTGGTATTCATATATAGTAGTTTCACACCTGTCAATGAGCAGGAATGTCCTGAAGTTTGGTACCTATGAGAGATATTTATTTTATTTTATTTTGTTTGCTTTTAAGGTAAATGTAGTAGTCCCAATGTTCACAGGCATTGTTTTACTGCTAAGATAGAAGAATGAATTTTAGCCATGAATTTACTTAAATTTGCATTTTCAAATCTAAATTATTTCACTGACTGATGTGTCCATTATTTGGTTTACTTTAATATAGAAATATCATTGACAGCTTCTAATAAACAAAGTATCAACTCCAATTACTGCTAAGTAAGCATTGCAGAGCATTAAGCAATCTTGATAGGATTTTCTTCAAACAACCAGTCTCAATAGAAATTCATCCAAATATTTTGGCTAACAAAAAAAAAGGTAAATATTTCTCTAAATTTAATTTTGTTTTCTTTTTAATAAAGAAACTTTAAAGAGAGAATTCTATAATAGAATAAAAAAATGCCATGAAAGATTTTGCTTTTAAAAGTAAAAAAAAATTATTAGTTTGGACAATCTTTAATTTAGAAAAGAATAAAAAAATATAGAAAAATGCTTTAATGTCAAGAGCAAGTAAAATTTAGTATATTTTATTGTTTAATTTTATATATTATTAAATAAGTTTTAAATGGTCAGTATGTTATTGATAATTTTCTGACATGTTAATTTTGTCAGCCTGAAAATCAGGAACATAAAGAGAAAGAAAAATTATAACCCCCAAAAAATACATATTTTTGGGTTCTGGACAAACGATATTTAGTAAAGATATTGTGTACAAACTCTAAACTGAGTCATTCTTTTCATTTTTGGTCATTTTTAAATTGGCATAATTGTAAATATGTTGGAGACCCCTCCTTTCACCCTCCATCTTTCACCAAATTATGCAACTATGTGTTGTAATATCATAATGCCCTTTTACACCCAATTGTTCATATTAGTTAGATAAGTTGGCTCATCCACCTACTGTACAAATAATTCACATACAACTGTTTTTTTATCAATTAAGTTCGACTGAGGAAAGACTGTTTGTATATTATACTTGCATTGCAACCTTTGATGAATTAATAAGATAAGCTAAATTCTGTCAGACTATTCTCTTTAAATATTCAATTTTCATGATTTTGTTAGGCCATTAGCATTGGTGTTTATGGCTGCTGTTTTTCCTTCCATCTCCCCATTTTCTGTTCAAATTTCAATGAGAGTTGTCTAGAAGAACTAAGAAAATCAGAAAAGACAGGTTTGATGATCGGGAGTTTTTTCTCTGTTTATTAGAAAAATAAAACTGATAGCAGCGATAACCAAAAAAAGAAAAAAAAGGGCAAAAATAAAAATAAAAGACACTTTCAAATCTCAAAGATGACAACAGAAATAGAGTATCCATGACAACCAATATGGATAATGACAAGCTGCAAAGATTGTCCATACTGAGAACATACAAACACAGGAACCATCAACCTTGGAATGAATGAGAACTGACGATGGCTTAAGGCCCGGTCACACTACAGCGATATTTTATCGGAATACGGTCCGATTTTTCCGATTTTAGGACGAAAAGTGAGGTTTGTGGTAGTGAATGTAATGGGTGCAGTGGAGTATTCGAATACCTACTCCAAATCTGAGGGGTTCTGGAACAGACTTCATTCTGAAGTGACGTCACATCGAAAAACGATAAAAATCGGAAGAGAAATCGGATAGCTAACCGATAAAAGGAAACGGAGTCAATATCAAAAGTTAGGAGAGGGCTATTCCACATCGGAATGGCTCAACAGATAGCAAATCAGGTCCTTCATCACTGTGGCTAGAAGACCCGAACGAAAAACTGTCTGTTTCGATTCCTCTGGGAAAATCGGATAGTATTCCGATAAAAAATCGGTATAGTGTGACCGGGCCTTTAACCCCCCCAACCCCTATCAGTCTTCACCCTCTGCCAGCCCCTCCCTTTACCCTCCCCCTTCACCCTCCCCCCCAGCAATACACAACTCCCAACCACATCGAAGCACCAATTCGTGGCAAACAGTCTACATAAGTCACCAACATATTACCTTGGCTACAAGTAGGACCACCTTCTAACCCTTCCCGTCACCCTCCGTGACCCTCCTCTCATGCACCCCAAGGTTGAATCATCCCGTGCGTGTGGATATTCTGGCCGTGCATGATCACAGGACAAATTTAAATAATGCTTACATCGTGGGGCGGGGATGCACTGATCCTGCAGATACAATGCATGTACAGACTGCTGCTGAAGTAGTCCTGTGATACTTACATGCTGAATACTTGAGATATGCGTTGTTGTCTCTGGGCACATTGGAGAACGCTACAGGAGGCAGGCATGTGAAGACCATAACAGAATTCAAGTAAAAAGACACAAAATCCACCATTCCTTAAACAATCTACATCTTTCTACCACACACAAACACACGCACCCATGTTTGTATTACATTCCAACCGAGGACCCCATTGTATTTTCCATTGTTCAAATCCACGTACCCTAACCTTAACAATATCCCAAACAATAGAATTCTTCCGAGGACGTGGTGATTCTTTAGAAGTCACAACCGAGGACCTGGAATTCTTTTGTTCAAGTCCTAGGTCAGATAGAAAAACAAACGCACACATACACCCACACATACATACATAGATACATACACGCACAGGCGCGCACACCCAGACCTGTGTGTTTTACATTCAGGACGAGGAACCCATTGTTTTTTCCATTGTTCAAATCCACATATACCCTAACCTTAACAATACCCCATTACAATAGAATTCTTTAGAGGGCGTGGTGATTCTTTAGAAATCACATCTGAGGACCTGGAATTCTTTTGTTCAAGTCCTTGGTCAGAACACAAAACAAGTGCGCACACGCACAAGCAGTTCATTACTGAATATTCAGCGCAGAATTGAAAATCTTCTAAATAGCGACTTTAAGAAATTTGAATAGAGGCATAACAACTTTCTGTAATATCTGGTATAAGAAAGCAAAATGCTTTATATGCAAACAACCTTCAAGTCACTGTGCAAAGAGATACAGCAGTTCTCGAGTTTTTCTTATATCTCACATGATAAAAAAAAAAATCCAAAATGCTAGGCAACATGCACATGTAACATTATTCCTTGGAATAGATGATGCTTTTGGAAAATGACTAAAATTTTCTTTTTTGTCCAAAATATGAGGTGGTCCTTGTTCCCCCATTTGCAGCTGATAAGGTTTTTGATGAGATGTGGTCATTAGTAATTCAATATTGGTTTCAAATTTAATGTTGATGCTTAAATAGTTCTTTAAGCTTCTTAAATCTTTGCTTGCATTCCTTTATTTTTTTATTTTTGTGCAACATGATAATCATTGACCGAAACTAATTTAATTAATTTAAGAAAACAAAGCTAACGGTCCTTTTCAGCATTCAGCGCCCCATTCTTCACTGTGGTATCTATCTACAAAAAAATCATGCTGATATTTACTACAAAAGAACAAACTCTGTCCTTTTGGGAAAATGCAAAATAAATAACACCACTTGCTTAGACACTAGTAGAAATGAGTATCATTAATGGCGCCCTCTACATTTTCTTTGTGACTCACCCTGGTGTGACTTCACGATGAAGGACTGCTCGGTTCTCAGTTCCATCCTGCAGTAGCCATCGATCAGGTCGGCCATGTCCTCTGCTATACTGGCTGACGGTGTGGTTATATACACAGCCTGCACATTCAGATAAAACAAAGGGATTCAATATACACAGCAACAATAATAATAATAATAATAATAATTAACAGTTCTTATATAGCGCTGTACTTAACCCTGGTCATTGGTAGCTTGTCACACCTACACACCAAAGTGTGCACCATTCAAACAATCTCTCCTGGGGCACCACAGTGCACTACAGCCAAGTGTCCTCTGGGGGACTTCCCATAGGGTTCAGCCACAAACCAACTATATTTACAAGTCACCTCGCAAGTCCCCATTTATACACCTGGGTGAAGAGAGGCAATGGAGATAAAGTGCCTTGCCCAAGGATACAACGCAATGATCTGGCCAGGGCTCGAACCTGTAATCCTTAGATCACAAGTCCAGCCTTAACCACTTGACCACAACGCCCTCCACAAACGCCCTCCACAAAGCAATTACTTGGTGTGATTAATTATACAGAAACACCTTGGTGTGCTTAATTACGCAGAAACACCTTAGTGTGCTTAATTACACAGAACTTGTGTATTCTTTTCCCCATATATATATATATTAAATTTACAGGGAAAATTTTGAATGAAACTGTTTGCTATTTCAAACAATTTTGAACAACTTTTGCATTTGGAAAATGAGTTAAACTTGTTTCCCCACAAAGTAACAGTCCTTTGGGCATGAATGATTTTAAAAACTATAGACATATCAAGCACTTTTAAGAAACAAAATTAACTGCATTTGAAATAGTCAGAGGCAATGCTTATAGTTTGAAGAAGTAAACAAGAGTACAATAGGCTTTGTTAAGTTATTGTTCAAGCATGAATGAACCATAGAAATTGTTGGCACATTTTCTATCCCAGGAGAATTTACCTTCAATTTTGTTTTTTTTTAATTACAAGCACATTGCAGATTGAACATTTTTAGGATATACTGGTAATCAGAAGATTTGGATGATTTTATTTATCCTATAAGCCAATTTTAAAGTCTTGCCAGTTTGGATTTTTTTTTGTGGGTATTCTCTTTATTTATCGTTTCATATGTACAGGGACCACAGTGGAAATAAGTCTGTGGGACAGACTTTCTGTGTTATCCCTAGACCATGTGCCTTGTATTGTCTGATAAATCAAATCATATCAGAAACTATTCCTGATCGAACCATCACAGTATTCCAAACATTTGCCTCACTAATTTAAATTATTCTGTGAAGATGACAAATATGTGTTGAGGAGTAGATGGCGCTGTTCATTAAAACCTACATATGGCAACACTAATACACAAATGTCTGCCTGAAGTTATGTAAAGTTCTATTCCAAAATGAAAGCTGTAACGAGGAGATCTAGTTATATGTCTTAACAGCAGATATGGTTACAAGGCTAAAAGTGTTAGGAAACCTAGTTTATATCCTAACAGCTGATCTGTTTACAAGGCTCAGTGTATAAGAAAACCTAGTTTATATCCTAACAGCAGATCTGTTTACAAGGTTCAGTGTATAAGGAAACCTAGTTTATATCCTAACAGCAGATCTGCTTAAAATGCTCAGAGTATAAGGACACCTAGTTTATATCCTAACAGCAGATCTGTTAACAAGGCTCAGAGCATAGGAAACCTAGTTCATATCCTAACAGCTGATCTGTTTACAAGGCTCAGTGTATAAGTAAACCTAGTTTATATCCTAACAGCAGATCTGTTTACAAGGCTCAGAGTACTTAAGGAAACCTAGTTCATATCCTAACAGCAGATCTGTTAACAGGGCTCAGAGCATAAGGAAACCTAGTTTATAACCTAACAGCAGATCTGTTTACAAGGCTCAGAGTACTTAAGGAAACCTAGTTCATATCCTAACAGCAGATCTGTTAACAGGGCTCAGAGTATATGGGGAAAACATGAACCACACCATGTAGGAAAAAGAGGAAGAGCATTTAACTCAAACCAAAGGTGTAAACTTGCCTCAATAAGTGTTCCTTCAAAACATCTCAAAATATAAACATACACCTGTACTTCATACATGTAGTAGACACATTTCAAGAAGCCATTGATAAAAAAATAGTAAAATATTCCAGAATAGTGCAAAAGTATCAATAGCCATGGTGGTATGACAGTGATATCATGCAAGAGACACGGCCACCTAAAACAATAACCTCCACAACATATATACCAACCAGTCAGAAACATTATAGATGTCACCCTTAAAACCCAATTGCACAATTAATGAGGTGAAAAGAGATACAAACACTATAAAAAGTTAAAACCAGATTATTGCAAACCGCTGAGCAAAGGTTTTAAACCAACAAATGCCAAGCTTAATCATCCCTTAGTGCTACTTGCTATTTGCTATTCCATATGTGGTTACAATGAAGTGCTTGTTGTCTTAACAAGGTTTTGCAAGGATGACTTAAAATATATTTGTCAAACAAATTTCAAAATTACCAACTAGAGTTTCCTTGCAAACTGTGGGCCATTAACACACTGACTTGTAACACCTTATAAATTTAGCCAATGTCAACAATTTTGTGAGAATATTAACAAAATTTGTGCTAATAAAATAGCAGAGCAGTTTACCAGTACTGAAGAGGTTGTATCATATAACCCAACAGGACAGCGATCGGTTCCTACATGTTTATGATTACAACAAAACCTTGGAAATGAAACATGCCGATGGTTTGACTGTTATTAGGCACAGTGTCAGAAACAGAAGCCCCAGCAGCTGCAAAATCTACTGCAGCAAGGCTGAATTAATAACCAAACAATAGGGATTATCTCAGCAGACAAACAGTACCTATTGTGTCAAACTGCATAACACAAACATATTATGTCTGCAGCCTGGCCGCAGCCTGTCTGCAGTCTGGCTGCAACCACCTCAGCCAGCTACTTTGACACAGTGCCTTAAATGAAGTTGTCTGTTTTGTCAACAAAACTTTAGAGTTGATAACATTACAAGAACACTTCCAGATTGTGCTTCTAATGTTTGTGCATTCCCATAAAATAACTACGACCACACGAATGCTGACAGACGCTGTAAGATATTCCTCACCAATGTGCCAAGGAAACCCAAAAAGCCAGTGAATAGAAGAAACTGTGTGTGTGTGAAGTGAGATTCATGAACTTTAAAGATACGACTCCTTCAGTTTTGCAATGGATTTTGAGTCTTTCGCTTAAGTAGATTAGTTGCTTCTTACTGCCTCTGCACCCAAGATACGACCAAGCACAACCCATTACATCATTACCTGTACACTTTAAGGAACTACCCCACACCATAGTGCAGCTTTTTGCCTAATTAGGTTGATTGTACTCATCCTATCAAGGATTACTCAAAATCATTCATCATATGATCAAGCTCAATTAATCTAGCAAATAAATAACAGTTACATTAAAATTTAACATTTTTCCCCCCATAAATTAGGATCTTTATCTATAATTCAGTACTTGACACATGAACACAACTATTCAAACTTAGCAACTTTCGACAAGCTTTTAATATTTCTTCCATTTAAGTCAAAATAACTTGACCATTCAAGATTATGAATGGACATTAAAGTTTAATTTTAGCAAATTGAATATATTGAATTATGATATTGCCACTAAAACAACCATGAATTCGAAGAGGCTAATATAACCAGCAATCACGGTTGTACTTGATTGACCAATAGCAAAACAGATGAGTCGTCATCTTTAACCAATCAAATCTCTCCATGAAATAGAAGACTTACAGATGGATCAACCTGTTCACTATTGCTTAAGTAGACATTGAAAGGCCACTATCGGTTGCATCCGATAAGAATAAGAAGCAAATATAGAAATAAACAAACAAAGGGGAAGAAAAAAAGATACATTAAAAAAAATAGGTCAAAAATGTGAGGTTCAAATAAACATAGAGTCCATTATGTAAAGTAAAAAGTAAACATACTGCAAAGGCCATTGTTGTTATTGCATTTTAGATACTTTTGGATTAACTTCTTAAACTTATTACACTAGACTGGGTCAAAGTTTTCATTGTAATACATGCCCAGGTGTTAAACTTATAGACTTGTTTTTATAACTTTGTGCAGTGACAATCAAGTGTCAGATGGGGGTGGGAAGGTGTGTTCACTATTGCGGCTGTTTTTCTTTTCTGTTTTCTCGTACCATTTGAAGAACAATTAGAAGACTGGCATTTTGTCATCGGCTAGGGGACAGCTGATTATAAGACAATCATCAGTTTTCAGTGTCATCGTTTGTTAGCTTTTGGTGAACAGACATGAAATTATAAACACATACACACATTGTGCTGATAATAATGATGATAAGACAATCATCAATGTTATCGTAGCACATCCTAGAGTTTGGTGAACAGACATGACAATTATACCAAATACACATACACTCATTGTGCTGCTAATAATGATTATAAGACAATCATCAATGTCATCGTAGCACATCCTAGAGTTTGGTGAACAGACATGAAATTATAAACACATACACACATTGTGCTGATAATAATGATGATAAGACCAACATCAATGTCATCGTAGCACATCCTAGAGTTTGGTGAACAGACATGACAATTATAAACACACACACATTGTGCTGATAATAATGATGATAAGACCATCATCAATGTCATCGTAGCACATCCTAGAGTTTGGTGAACAGACATGAAATTATAAACACACACACATTGTGCTGATAATAATGATGATAAGACAATCATCAATGTCATCGTAGCACATCCTAGAGTTTGGTGAACAGACATGACAATTATAAACACACACACATTGTGCTGATAATAATGATGATAAGACCATCATCAATGTCATCGTAGCACATCCTAGAGTTTGGTGAACAGATATGAAATTATAAACACACACACATTGTGCTGTTAATAATGATGATAAGACCATCATCAATGTCATCGTAGCACATCCTAGAGTTTGGTGAACAGACATGAAATTATAAACACACACACATTGTGCTGATAATAACCATGAAACACACCTCATTCGCTCCGCCCGTCTTCAACTGCAACAGACCCTTCTTCTCGTTCTCAGAGCCAATAGTTTGTACTGATTGCACCTGACTGAAGTCTGCCATTTTGGCAGGCTGTGAATAAAGAAGGGTAATATGACATCATACTGGCTGGGTTAAATATTACTTATCAAAAACTATGCAAAATGTATTTCACTTCTCAACAATATTCATTTCTTGGGTTTTCAGGTTTTCCAGTGGGTGTCTTGTTGCGGTGAACAATGTTGTTACAATGTATAGCTGCTCCAAATGGAATCAAGACATGGTGTTAATTTGCTTCTGGTTAATGATCATACCTTGGCATATTCATTATGGATGGTGTAACATACTGTGGAGCCTTATCAACTGGGCATGGTAGGCTGTATATGTTTCCGATGTGTACGTAATATATAATAGGCAATCACATGTGCGTGTACACGCTATTTGTTGCGGAAATGGGAGTGCTATAACTTCAAGTCGCTCGTTTTGCCTATTTGCCTGCACTACGTCAATCACCAAACTGATGCTTTTGAACAAATGGTGCTTTTGGTGAGAAACTGGTGAATTTGAAAACCAGATTTCTAGAAGAAGAAAACGTTGAATGGGGACATTTTTCACATGGTTAGAAAGAGAAAAATAAGAACTACAAGTTCAATGTATCAAAATCTTCCACCAGACAATTCCTTTAAGGCTTAGAAAAGTAATAACATCCCTGGGACCAACCACTAGCTCAACTGAAATGGTTAATTACCATAACTTTCAAATTCATTATGGATGATATAAGTGTAACATACTGTTAAGGCTTTATTCCTTTAAGGCTTAGAAGGCTTTATCTGTGAGACAACTAATACCATCGCTAGGACCAATCACTAGATCAACTGAAATGGCTAATTACCATAATTTGAATATATTCATTAGGGATGATATTAGTGTAACTTACTGTTGAGGCTTTATCTGTTAGACAACTAATACCATTGCTAGGACCAATCACTAGCTCAACTGAAATGTTTAATTACCATCATTTGAATATATTCATTCGGGATGATATTAGTGTAACTTACTGTTGAGGCTTTATCTGTGAGACAACTAATACCATCGCTAGGACCAATCACTAGCTCCACCGAAATGCTCCAACCAGTCTAGGAAACAAAAGACAAAATAACAAGGAAAACAATTTAAGCTGGATTTTACTTGGCAGTTTGAATGTTTTGATACTCTGATAATATCATGCATTAAGCTGGCGATATTGAATAATATTCTTCCAACTAACAGATCTATTAGATCACGACAATTTTGGCAGTGTCAGAGTAGAGTGTTTATAGAGACTGTTTAGTCCAAAAGAGAAACTTTCATGCCCCACGGAAAAAAAAAAAGTTTTTTATTTATTTATATTTTTGTTAAACTTTGTTGACATTTTAGCCTGATTTCTGTATTTCTGGTGTGATTAGAATGGACAGAATAAAGCAGATTTAACTTAATCAACTCGTCATTCTATGAACAGTCGCTAAGGATAACAAAATATTGACAAATTCATACCCTCAAGTACCTTCAAGCCTTGTAAAACCTTCCACTCCACATCAACAATTCTTTGTACCTTATGTTTTTTCGTCCCCATCACCCTCACCATCTTTACCTTTCTCCTCTCACTCCCCATCCTCCATTTGTTTTATAAATACATGAAGATGCCAGGGAACCCCTGAAGACTAATCAGATCCTCTAAAATAGATCCTCTAAAATATCAAAAATGATCAAAATATCAGGCCCACTTACTTTTACACATTCTATTACAGAGGCTCTTTAGTGGATAAGCAGTTTGGCTAACAGTTTTTGTTTTATTTAAAGCTTGAAACTTGTCAGAATACAATCCTTTGTACAGTTAGGATTGTAGCCCGGTTATTTATTTGTTTATTTATCATTTCATTTGAATACTGTGTTCATTCATTCTGTTATATGTTAAGTGTATATGTACAGAGATGTAAATGCCCTTTTCTGAATTTTTATCCAGCAGTATCAGCTATTACAAAGGGCACTTTGTCAAAGTTTGGGGTTTTCACCAGTAAGTTGATAACTTACCCCTAGGGCACATTTGAATCTCTCGTGGTCGAACCTGTGAACACCAGACAGGACTTCGAAGAACTTGAAGACGCACGCCTCTTCGTTCAGGCTTGCGCACTGTTTGAAATATTGTAATATCAACTTCCTAAGATTCTTGGGCTGAGATATGGGAGAGAAATATAAGACAACTTTTGAAGAGGTCTCTATTAGCATAGAAATTTAAATAACTGAACAGTCCTGAAATTGTGATCAAGCAATACAGGGTAGGGGTGATACCATAACATGTATTAGCATTATTTTAAAGGACTATAGAGAGAAGTGAGGAATCAAAATAAAGCACAACAGGTTAAAATTTAACAACATGAACATTCAGCTCAAAGGTGACTGTCGTCTTGGCAACACAAAATCTCCCATCAGACACCTGTTTTAATTTGTTTTGCCAGTTGTCGCTTTGATTTACCAGTACAGAGGATACTGCTAGAATCACAACATCAGATCTTTTATGAATTTTCATGCAGTAGATAATAATCATAATAATAATCAGTAGTTATTTTTACGACGCATAAGCGACCACAAATGTGGGAGAAGCCCGCAAGGGCTAATGGATTACAACTGACACGTCGGGTGGCTTCCAATTCAGCATTTTTCAACTCAAATTTGGAATCTTTCAAATTAGATAAGCTGTTTGTTTTCTCTCGAATCGGAGTGTTAGGGATTGGGGGGGTACATGAAAGTTGTCTTTATCAGGTATGAAGTTCAACACATCATACTGGGTGCAATGAGATCCCCTATGGGCAGTATCAAGTCAACCAGCTGCCACAGGTATAGGCTCTCTTCATAATTATTGGTGGAATCTGCTTTTTGGGGATATCCCTGTTTCAAGTTTTAGTTTATTAAAAATCCAGTATAAATACATGAAAGTACATGTTCATAAATATGATAATGTGGCAGACAATGTGACACTTATAAATGGAAACGTTACTCAAGGTATGGTTGAAAGGAACCTACTTTGGCTGGATCAAAACCCTCAAATGATCCCTACAATATGGATCACAAGTAAATGATCTCTGTGATGTCATTATGGCAAAGTTATTGGAAAGTCTTTACTGTTTGATTGATTGATTAATTGATTGATTGATTGATTTATCCTTGAAAGCTGTTACATTTATCTAGTTCTCTGTATTTAGAATTTCATCAAAATGCAATAATCTCGTAGAAATATTATACTCCTCTGGGAATAAGTGAGTTAA